>NC_091336.1:10016488-10023988 GCF_038502225.1 Cherax quadricarinatus
AGACTGAGGGACTGACAACATCAATATTACATCAAGACTGAGGGACTGACTACATCAATATTACATCATCAAGACTGAGGGACTGACTAAATCAATATTACATCAAGGCTGAGGGACTGACTACGTCAATATTACATCATCAAGACTGATGGACTGACTACATCAATATTACATCAAGACTGAGGGACTGACAACATCAATATTACATCATCAAGACTGATGGACTGACTACATCAATATTACATCAAGACTGAGGGACTGACTACATCAATATTACATCAAGACTGAGGGACTGACTACATCAATATTATATCATCAAGACTGAGGGACTGACTACATCAATATTACATCAAGACTGAGGGACTGACTACATCAATATTACATCATCAAGACTGAGGGACTGACTACATCAATATTACATCAAGACTGAGGGACTGACTACATCAATATTACATCAAAACTGAGGGACTGACTACATCAATATTACATCAAGACTGAGGGACTGACTACATCAATATTACATCAAGGCTGAGGGACTGACTACATCAATATTACATCAAGACTGAGGGACTGACAACATCAATATTACATCAAGACTGAGGGACTGACTACATCAATATTACATCAAGACTGAGGGACTGACTACATCAATATTACATCATCAAGACTGAGGGACTGACTACATCAATATTACATCAAGACTGAGGGACTGACTACATCAATATTACATCAAGACTGAGGGACTGACTACATCAATATTACATCAAGACTGAGGGACTGACTACATCAATATTACATCAAGACTGAGGGACTGACTACATCAATATTACATCAAGACTGAGGGACTGACTCCATCATCAAGACTGATGGACTGACTACATCAATATTACATCAAGACTGAGGGACTGACAACATCAATATTACATCATCAAGACTATCAATATTACATCATCAAGACTGAGGGACTGACTACATCATCAAAGACTGAGGGACTGACTACATCAATATTACATCAAGACTGAGGGACTGACTACATCAATATTACATCAAGACTGAGTGACTGACTACATCAATATTACATCAAGACTACATCATCAATATTATATCATCAAGACTGAGGGACTGACTACATCAATATTACATCATCAAGACTGAGGGACTGACTACATCAATATTACATCAAGACTGAGGGACTGACTACATCAATATTACATCAAGACTGAGGGACTGACTACATCAATATTACATCAAGACTGAGTGACTGACTACATCAATATTACATCAAGACTACATCAAATATTACATCATCAAGACTGAGGGACTGACTACATCAATATTACATCAAGACTGAGGGACTGACTACATCAATATTACATCAAGACTGAGGGACTGACTACATCAATATTACATCAAGACTGAGGGACTGACTACATCAATATTACATCAAGACTGAGGGACTGACTACATCAATATTACATCAAGACTGAGGGACTGACTACATCAATATTATATCATCAAGACTGAGGGACTGACTACATCAATATTATATCATCAAGACTGAGGGACTGACTACATCAATATTACATCAAGACTGAGGGACTGACTACATCAATATTACATCAAGACTGAGGGACTGACAACATCAATATTACATCAAGACTGAGGGACTGACTACATCAATATTATATCATCAGGACTGAGGGACTGACTACATCAATATTACATCATCAAGACTGAGGGACTGACTACATCAATATTATATCATCAGGACTGAGGGACTGACTACATCAATATTACATCATCAAGACTGAGGGACTGACTACATCAATATTACATCAAGACTGAGGGACTGACTACATCAATATTACATCATCAAGACTGAGGGACTGACTACATCAATATTACATCATCAAGACTGAGGGACTGACTACATCAATATTACATCATCAAGACTGAGGGACTGACAACATCAATATTACATCAAGACTGAGGGACTGACAACATCAATATTACATCATCAAGACTGAGGGACTGACAACATCAATATTACATTAAGACTGAGGGACTGATTAAATCAATATTACATCATCAAGACTGAGGGACTGACAACATCAATATTACATCATCAAGACTGAGGGACTGACAACATCAATATTACATCAAGACTGAGGGACTGACAACATCAATATTATATCATCAAGACTGAGGGACTGACTACATCAATATTACATCATCAAGACTGAGGGACTGACTACATCAATATTACATCATCAAGACTGAGGGACTGACAACATCAATATTACATCATCAAGACTGAGGGACTGACAACATCAATATTATATCATCAAGACTGAGGGACTGACTACATCAATATTACATCATCAAGACTGAGGGACTGACAACATCAATATTACATCATCAAGACTGAGGGACTGACAACGTCAATATTACATCATCAGGACTGAGGGACTGACTACATCAATATTACATCATCAGGACTGAGGGACTGACAACATCAATATTACATCATCAAGACTGAGGGACTGACAACATCAATATTACATCATCAAGACTGAGGGACTGACAACGTCAATATTACATCATCAAGACTGAGGGACTGACAACATCAATATTACATCAAGACTGAGGGACTGACTACATCAATATTACATCATCAGGACTGAGGGACTGACTACATCAATATTACATCAAGACTGAGGGACTGACTACATCAATATTACATCAAGACTGAGGGACTGACTACATCAATATTACATCAAGACTGAGGGACTGACAACATCAATATTACATCATCAAGACTGAGGGACTGACTACATCAATATTACATCATCAAGACTGAGGGACTGACAACATCAATATTACATCAAGACTGAGGGACTGACAACATCAATATTACATCAATATTACAGACTGAGGGACTGACTACATCAAGATTATATCATCAAGACTGAGGGACTGACAACATCAATATTACATCAAGACTGAGGGACTGACTACATCAATATTACATCAAGACTGAGGGACTGACAACATCAATATTACATCATCAAGACTGAGGGACTGACTACATCAATATTATATCATCAAGACTGAGGGACTGACTACATCAATATTACATCAAGACTGAGGGACTGACTACATCAATATTACATCAAGACTGAGGGACTGACAACATCAATATTATATCATCAAGACTGAGGGACTGACTACATCAATATTACATCAAGACTGAGGGACTGACTACATCAATATTACATCAAGACTGAGGGACTGACAACATCAATATTACATCATCAAGACTGAGGGACTGACAACATCAATATTACATCATCAAGACTGAGGGACTGACAACATCAATATTACATCATCAAGACTGAGGGACTGACAACATCAATATTACATCATCAAGACTGAGGGACTGACTACATCAATATTACATCATCAAGACTGAGGGACTGACAACATCAATATTACATCAAGACTGAGGGACTGACAACATCAATATTACATCATCAAGACTGAGGGACTGACAACATCAATATTAACTTCTTCACTGCTCCTGGATGTTGCTGGTCAGCTCTTCATCTACGGAACTAGAGCTGCTCTCCCCTGCCTCGGATTAAACCTTCTTACCTCCGTTTCCCCAAGTTCAGTAGTATCCTTATAGGTTTAGCCCTTACCCGTGAATAATAATAATAATAATAATAATAATAATAATAATAATAATAATAATAATAATAATAATAATAATAATAATAAAATATTGAGAGGTTACATAGTTACTGCAGTTAAGTTTCGTTAAATGTTCTTCCCTGGATACATTACATGGTCAGTTGAACTCAATTTCCGGTGTGTGTGTGTGTGTGTGTACTCATACTCACCTAGTTGTACTCACCTAGTTGTGGTTGCAAGGGTCGAATCTCAGCTCCTGGCCCCGCCTCTTCACTGGCCGCTACTCAGTCACTCTACCCGCTCCGTGAGTTTTTTCATGCCACTTCTTAAAGCTATGTATGGATCCTACCTCCACTACATCACTTCCCAGACTATTCCACTTCCTGACAGCTCTGTGACTGAAGAAATACTTCCTAACATCCCTGTGGTTCATCTGTGTCTTCAACTTCCAACTGTGACCCCTTGTTGCTGTGTCCCATCTCTGGAACATCCTGTCTCTGTCCACCTTATTTATTCCCTGCGATATTTTGTATGTCGTTATCAAGTCTCCCCGGACCTTCCTGCCTTCCAGTGTCGTCAGGCCGATTTCCTTCACCCTTTCTTCGAAGGACATTTCCCTGAGCTCCGGAACTAACCTTGTTGCAAACCTTTGCACTTTCTCTAATTTCTTGACGTGCTTGACCAAGTGTGCGTTCCAAACTGGTGCTGCATACTCCAGTATGGGCCTGACGTACACAGTGTACAGTGTTTTGAACGATTCCTTACTAAGGTATTGGAACTCTATTCTCAGGTTTGCCAGGCGCTCATATGCTGCAGCAGTTATCTGGTTGATGTGTGCTTCCGGAGACGTGTTCGGTGTTATGCTCACCCCAAGATCTTTCTCCTTGGGTGAGGTTTGCAGTTTTTGGCCACCTAGCCTATACTCTTTGCCCTTCCCCGATCTTCACGACTTTGCATTTGGCGGGGTTGAATTCGAGAAGCCAGTTACTGAACCAGGTGTCCAGCCTGTCCAGGTCTCTTTGAAGTCCTGCCTGATCCTCATCTGATTTAATTCTCCTCATTAACTTCACATCATCTGCAAACAGGGACACTTCTGAGTTTATCCCTTCCATCAGGTCATTCACATATACCAAAAATAGCACTGGTCCTAAGACTGACCCCTGTGGGACCCCGCTCGTCACAGGTACCCACTGTGATACCTCTTCACGTACCATGACTCGTTGTTGTCTCCCTGTCAGGTATTCTCTGATCCATTGCAGTGCCCTTCCTGTTATACGTGCCTGATCCTCCAGCTTCTGCACTAATCTCTTGTGAGGAACTGTATCGAAAGCCTTCCTGCAGTCCAGGAAAATGCAAACAAACCCACCCCTCTCTCTCGTGTCTTACTTCTGTTACTTTATTCTAAAACTCCAGAAGGTTTGTGACACAGGATTTGCCTTCCATGAATCAGTGCTGGTTGTCGTTTATAATCTTGTTCCGTTCCAGGTGCTCCACCACTTTCCTCCTGATAATCTTCTCCATGACTTTGCATACTATACACGTCAGTGACATTGGTCTGTAGTTTAGGGCCTCGTTTCTGTCTCCTTTCTTAAAAATGGGAACTACATTAGCCGTCTTCCATACCTCAGGTAGTTGCCCAGTTTCAAGTTATGTATTGAAGATTGTGGTTAGTGGCACACACAGCATCTCTGCACTTTCTCTAAGGACCCACCGGGAGATGTTGTCCGGTCCCATCGCCTTTGAGGTATCAAGGTCACTTAGCAGCTTCTGCACCTCCTCCTCAGTTGTGTCTATGTCATCCAACACTTGTTGGTATATTCCCTGTTGGTGTTAACCACTGTGCTGTCTTCCCAGAGTCCTTCCTATCTCTACTGTAAATACTTCCTTGAATCTCGTGTTGAGCGCCTCACATACCTCTTGATCGTTTCTTGTGAGTTCCCCACCTTCTTTCCTCAGCCTGATCACCTGGTCTTTGACTGTTGTCTTCCTCCTAATGTGGCTATACAGCAGTTTCGAGTCAGACTTGACTTTTGATGCTATGTTGTTTTCGTACTGTCGTCCGACCTCCCTCCTAATCTGCGCATACTCGTTTCTGACTCTTCGATTAATCTCCTTATTTTCCTGGGTCCTTTGCCTTCTGTACTTTTTCCATTCTTTAGTGCACTTAGTTTTTGCCTCCCTACACCTTCGGGTAAACTAAGGGCTCGTTCTGGTCTTCCAATTATTTCTGTTGCCCTTGGGAACAAACCTTTCCTCTCCTTCCTTGCATTTTATTGTTACGTATTCCATTTCGTTTACTGACCTTCCTACCAATTCTTTGTCGCACTGAACCTCCTGCAGGAAGTTACTCATACCTGTGTAGAGTCCCCTTTTACAGTTTGGCTTTTCCCATTCAACTCCTCTTACCCCTTCTCCTTGTAGCTCTACTATGTATTCAAAACACAGAACCGCGTGATCACTAGCTAAAAGAGGTCTCTCATATGTGATGTCCTCAATGTCTGAACTGCTCAGGGTGAACACGAGGTCCTGTCTTGCTGGTTCATCCTCCCCTCTCTCTCTGGTAGTGTCCTTAACATGGTGATGCATGAGGTTTTCCAGTCCAACATCCATCATCTTCGCTCTCCATGTTTCGGGACCCCCGTGTAGCTACAGGTTTTCCCAGTAAATCTCCGTGTGGTTGAAATCGCCCATAACCAGTAACTTTGCTTGAGCGAGCTCTTCTTGCCACCACAGCCAGTATGTCCACCATTGCTCTGTTGCTCGCTTCATATTCCTCTCTTAGCCTCCTGCAGTTCTCTGGTGGATTATACATCACTGCAACGACTGCCCTATGTTCCCCAGACTGAAGTGTACCTACTATGTGTGATGAATGGTTTGAAAAACCGACAAGTTGAAGATTGAGACACTTATGCAGCATATGGAAATCTTTATTCAGGAAACGTTTCGCCACACAGTGGCTTCATCAGTCCAATACAAAGAGGAAGGCGTAAGGAGAGGAGGAGAATGAGGTAATCAGTCCCTCAACCTGGAGTCGATGTGTTCAGTCCATCAATCTTGTAGAATGTACAGCATAGGGCCGTAGACGTGGCTTATATACTGTAGTGAGGTGACGTGAAGCAGATGGAGGCGGGGTCATAGTGGTACCATCCACTAGTCGAAGTAGGTCTTCGTCCAAAGGTTGAACAAGTGTTGAAGAATTCTTTGTAACAAGATCCCATGATGCTGCAGTGTCTGACAGTTGTGATGAATGGTTTGAAAAACCGACAAGTTGAAGATTGAGACACTTATGCAGCATATGGAAATCTTTATTCAGGAAACGTTTCGCCACACAGTGGCTTCATCAGTCCAATACAAAGAGGAAGGCGTAAGGAGAGGAGGAGAATGAGGTAATCAGTCCCTCAACCTGGAGTCGATGTGTTCAGTCCATCAATCTTGTAGAATGTACAGCATAGGGCCGTAGACGTGGCTTATATACTGTAGTGAGGTGACGTGAAGCAGATGGAGGCGGGGTCATAGTGGTACCATCCACTAGTCGAAGTAGGTCTTCGTCCAAAGGTTGAACAAGTGTTGAAGAATTCTTTGTAACAAGATCCCATGATGCTGCAGTGTCTGACAGTTGTGATGAATGGTTTGAAAAACCGACAAGTTGAAGATTGAGACACTTATGCAGCATATGGAAATCTTTATTCAGGAAACGTTTCGCCACACAGTGGCTTCATCAGTCCAATACAAAGAGGAAGGCGTAAGGAGAGGAGGAGAATGAGGTAATCAGTCCCTCAACCTGGAGTCGATGTGTTCAGTCCATCA
>NC_091336.1:10026488-10053988 GCF_038502225.1 Cherax quadricarinatus
ACCTCGTCTTAAAACTGTGTATGGTTCCTGCCTCCACTACGTCATTTTCTAGGCTATTCCACTGCCTTACAACTCTATGACTGAAGAAATACTTCCTACTATCTCTCTGACTCATTTGTGTCTTCAACTTCCAATTGTGGCCTCTTGTTTCTGTGTCCCCTCCCTGGAACATCCTGTCCTTGTCCACCTTGTCTATTCCACGCAGTATTTTATATGTCGTTATCATGTCTCCCCTGACCCTCCTGTCCTCCAGTGTCGTCAGGCCGATTTCCCTTAATCTTTCTTCATAGGACATTCCCCTTAGCTCTGGAACTAACCTTGTTGCAAACCTTTGTACTTTCTCTAGTTTCTTGACGTGCTTTATCAAGTGCGGGTTCCAAACAGGTGCTGCATACTCCAGTATGGGCCTGACATACACGGTGTACAGTGTCTTGAATGATTCCTTACTAAGGTGTCGGAATGCTGTTCTCAGGTTTGCCAGGCGCCCATATGCTGCAGCAGTTATCTGATTGATGTGTGCTTCCAGAGACATGCTCGGTGTTATACTCACCCCAAGATCTTTCTCCTTGAGTGAGGTTTGCAGTCTTTAGCCACCTAGCCTATACTCTGTCTGTGGTCTTCTGTGCCCTTCCCCTATCTTCATGACTTTGCATTTGGCAGGATTAATTTCGAGAAGCCATTTGCTGGACCAGGTGTCCAGTCTGTCCAGGTCTCTTTGAAGTCCTGCCTGGTCCTCATCAGATTTAATTCTCCTCATTAACTTCACATCATCTGCAAACAGGGACACTTCTGAGTCTAACCCTTCCGTCATGTCGTTCACATATACCAAAAATAGCACTGGTCCTAGGACCGACCCCTGTGGGACCCCGCTCGTCACAGGTGCCCACTGTGATACATCATTACGTACCATGACTCGTTGTTGCCTCCCTGTCAGGTATTCTCTGATCCATTGCAGTGCCCTTCCTGTTATATGCGCCTGATGCTCTAGCTTCTGCACTAATCTCTTGTGAGGAACTGTGTCAAAGGCCTTCTTGCAGTCCAAGAAGATGCAATCAACCCACCCCTCTCTCTCTTGTCTTACTTCTGTTATTTTATCATAAAACTCCAGAAGGTTTGTGACACAGGATTTGCCTTCCGTGAATCCGTGCTGGTTGGCATTTATACTCCTGTTCCGTTCCAGGTGCTCCACCACTCTCCTCCTGATAATCTTCTCCATAATTTTGCATACTATACACGTCAATGACACAGGTCTATAGTTTAGTGCCTCTTTTCTGTCTCCTTTTTTGAAAATGGGAACTACATTTGCCGTCTTCCATACCTCAGGTAGTTGCCCAGTTTCCAGGGATGTGTTGAAGATTGTGGTAAGTGGTACGCACAACATATCTGCTCCCTCTCTAAGGAACCATGGAGAGATGTTGTCCGGTCCCATTGCCTTTGAGGTATCGATGTCCCTTAGCAGTTTCTTCACCTCCTCCTCATCTGTATGTATGTCGTCCAACACTTGTTGGTGTATTCCTTGTTGGTGTCCCCATCTGGTCTGTCCCCCCAGAGTCCTTCCTGTCTCTACTGTAAATACTTCCTTAAATCTCGTGTTGAGCTCCTCACATACCTCTTGATCGTTTCTTGTGAGTTCTCCACCTTCTTTCCTCAGCCTTATCACCTGGTCCTTGACTTTTGTCTTCCTCCTAATGTGGCTATACAGCAGTTTCGGGTCAGATTTGACTTTCGATGCTATGTCGTTTTCATACTGTCGCTGGGCCTCCCTCCTTATCTGCGCATACTCGTTTCTGGCTCTTCTACTAATCTCCTTGTTTTCCTGGGTCCTATGCCTCCTGTACCTTTTCCATTCCCTGTTGCACTTAGTTTTTGCCTCCCTACACCTTGTATGTGTATGTGTGTGTGTGTGTGTGTGCGTGTATGTGTGTGTGTGTGTGTGTGTGTGTGTGTGTGTGTGTGTGTGTGTGTGTGTGTGTGTGTGTGTGTGTGTGTGTGTGTGTGTGTTTGAGCCAAGGGAAAAGTGAAGCAGAAGGCTCCCTGCCCATTCCCGACTCCCTCATATGATAGCCTTCACTGAACACCGGAAAGACTGTAAAATGATAAAATGGTATATTACTTCTACCTGTAACTACCAGTAGTTCTACTTGTAACTACCAGTAGTTCTACTTGTAACTACCAGTAGTTTTACTTGTAACCACCAGTAGTTCTACTTGTAACTACCAGTAGTTCTACATGTAACTACCAGTAGTTCTACATGTAGCTACCAGTACTCACGAAATCGTAATGACACGATTGCAAACAAACCATACCACGGGTGGGGATAGAACACGCGGTCAGAGAGTCTCAAAACTCCAGCCCGTCGCGTTAGCCACTGGACCAGCTAGCTACAATAAGATTCATCCAACTAGGTATATTTCTACACCATAGAACATAAGAACATAAGAACGAAGGAACACTGCAGAAGGCCTACTGGCCCATGCGAGGCAGGTCCAAGTCTCCTACCGGCTTAAGCCAATGCACCCAACCTAGTCAGGTCAGGTCACATTGACTTAAGGGAGGAACACGGCAACCGACCTGGTAGCACAAGCTATGAGGTCCAACTCACACCCACCCACATCCACTCATGTATTTATCCAACCTATTTTTAAAGCTACACAACGTTCTGGCCTCTATAACTGTACTCGGGAGTTTGTTCCACTCATCCACAACTCTATTACCAAACCAGTACTTTCCTATATCCTTCCTGAATCTGAATTTTTCCAACTTAAAACCATTGCTGCGAGTCCTGTCTAGGCTCGATATTTTCAGCACACTATTTACATCCCCTTTATTTATTCCTGTCTTCCATTTATACACCTCAATCATATCCCCCCTAATTCTACGTCTTTCTAGAGAGTGCAGATTCAGGGCCCTTAGTCTATCCTCATAGGGGAGGTTTCTGATACATGGGATCAACTTTGTCATCCTCCTTTGTACATTTTCCAGAGAATTTATATCCATTCTGTAATACGGTGACCAAAACTGTGCAGCATAATCTAAATGAGGCCTAATCAAGGATGTATAGAGTTGAAGAACAACCTGAGGACTCCTATTATTTATGCTTCTTGATACGAAGCCAAGGATTCTATTAGCTTTATTGCGAACACTTATGCACTGTTGTCTTGGTTTCAGATTACTGCTAACCAGAACTCCTAAATCTTTTTCGCAATCCGTAATATTAAGATCTACATTATTTAGTTTATATGTGGCATGGTTATTGTCCTGTCCAACATTTAGAACTTTGCATTTGTCTATATTAAACTGCATCTGCCACTTCTCCGACCACTGCATCAGTCTATTCAAATCTTCCTGGAGTGCTCGAATGTCCTCGTCAGAATGGATTCGACGGCCTATTTTGGTGTCATCGGCAAACTTGCCGATGTCGCTCTTTATGCCCTCATCTATGTCGTTTATGTAGATTGTGAACAGCAGGGGGCCCAACACTGACCCCTGACCCCTGTGGAACACCGCTCGTGACGCTTTCCCACTCTGATTTCTCCCCATTTATGCAAACTCTCTGCTGCCTATTTGTCAACCATGCCTCTATCCAGGAAAAAATTTCTCCTCCTATTCCATGTGCTTTCATTTTCCTCAATAGTCTCTGATGTGGGACCCTGTCAAAAGCCTTACTGAAGTCCATATACACAATATCATATTCATTACCATGATCTACCTCCTCAAATACCTTAGTGAAAAAAGTTAATAAATTCGTAAGGCAGAAACGCCCCTTTGTAAAACCATGCTGAGATTCGTTGATTAATTTATGCTTTTCAAGGTGGCTACGAACTGCCTCGGCAATTATTGATTCCATAAATTTTCCCACTATGGAGGTTAGGCTTATTGGTCTATAGTTCGAAGCTAAGGACCTGTCACCTGTTTTGAAAATAGGTATCACATTTGCCATTTTCCACTTATCTGGCACCATGCCAGTTTGTAGTGATATGTTGAAAAGATTAGCCAAAGGTGTGCTAAGCTCCTCTTTACATTCCTTTAGAACCCTTGCATACAGTTCATCAGGGCCTGGGGATTTGTTAGGTTTTAATTTATCTATTTGCCTAAGGACCATGTCACTTGTGACCCTAATCGTGCACAGTTTATTATCGTCCTGTTCTACATAATTTATCATTACTGGAATATCGCTGGTATCCTCCTGTGTAAAAACTGAGAGGAAGTATGTGTTAAAAATTCTACACATTTCCTTATCACTGTCAGTGAGCTGACCCGAGGAACTTTTGAGTGGGCCTATCTTGTCCTTGATCTTACTTCTGTATACCTGAAAGAATCCTTTTGGGTTAGTCTTCGATTCTCTTGCAACTTTAACTTCATAATCTCTTTTTGCTTTTCTAATTCCCTTTTTTATTTCTCTCTTTAACTGAATATATCGATTTCTTAATTGCCCCTCTCCTCTTTTGATTTGCCTATATATGCCTCTCTTTTGACCAATCAGATAGTTTAATCTATTGTTCATCCATTTAGGATCATTTTTGTTTGATCTGATTTCCCTATTTGGAACATAATTTGACTGAGCAGCTAGAACTATGCCCTGGAAAGCATCATATCGGCAACCATCACCACCTACCTGACCCTTAGTCAGGTCATTCCAGTTCAGCCCACCTAAGTAATTTTTCAGTCCTATGAAATCAGCCAAGTGAAAGTCAGGGACGGAGACTTGATTGCCATTATTAGGGGAATTCCATGATATATTAAAACTGAGTGATTTGTGATCACTTTCCCCAAGCTCATCATTAACCTCAAGATTATTAATTAGTGTTTCCCTACTGGCAAGAACCAAGTCAAGGAGGTTATTTCCCCTAGTTGGCTCTGTCACAAACTGTTTTAAAAAACAATCCTGGATCGTATCAAGAAAGTCACCTGACTCTAAATTTCCTGTCAAATTGCTCCAGTCAATCTGTCTATAGTTGAAATCTCCCATTAGCACAACATTTTCGTATGTAGATGCCTTACGAATTTCGTCCCATAGAAGTTTACTGCACTCCCTATCAAGATTTGGGGCCCTGTAAATCACACCCAAAATTAGTTTTTCTCGGCCCTCGAGAAGCTGTAACCAAACAGATTCAGTGGCTGACGCTTCTAATTTAATATCTTGTCTAACACAACAATTTAAATTGTCTCTGACATACATCGCTACTCCACCACCTTTCCTGTTGACCCTGTCAGTGTGGAATAATTTATAGCCTTGTATGTGACATTCAGAGGGCATCTCTCTATCTTTTAGATTGAGCCAGGTCTCTGTTATAGCAATAATATCTATGTTTCCTGCACTTGCAATTAATCTTAGCTCATCTATCTTATTTCTTACACTCCTGCTATTAGTATAGTAAACCTTAAGGGAGCTAGTCCCTTGCTGCCCTCTGCTGTCCCCCTTTGTTTGCTGACCTGATCTATTGTCTTTATTTATAACTTCATGCTGAATGCCTTTTATACATTTACTGTTTTCAACCCTAGTGTTGCAACCTGCTTGTTTCCCACACACACCCATACCTCTATCTTCCATCAGTTTAAAATCATAGGCATTTCACCAATGGCCTTCTCAATCGAGTCTACAAGTGCTACCACCCCAGCCCCAGAGAGATGTACCCCATCCCTTGCATACATATCATGTTTGCCATAAAAGTTGTTCCAGTTGTCAATGAATGGGATTGCAAGTTCCTTGCAGTATCTGTCTAGCCAGCAATTTACACCAATTGCCCTAGACAACCATTCATTTCCTACTCCCCTTCTAGGCAAGATGCTACATATGATTGGGATCCCTCCCTTAGACTTAATGAAATCTATAGCTGACCTGTAC
Organism: Cherax quadricarinatus; assembly: GCF_038502225.1. Classification (NCBI taxonomy): domain Eukaryota; kingdom Metazoa; phylum Arthropoda; class Malacostraca; order Decapoda; family Parastacidae; genus Cherax; species Cherax quadricarinatus. Next base: position 10,032,334 of record NC_091336.1, read on the forward strand.
TTATCTAGCAGCTCTTCTCTCCTACCGTTCCCAATATCATTTCCACCAGCACTGAGACAGATAATGGGCTTGTTCCCATTACCTGACATGATATTATCCAGCCTGTTGACAATGTCCCCAACACCAGCTCCAGGGAAGCACACTCTATCTCTCATCTTCTTATTCCTATTACAAAAAGCACGGTCAATATATCTTACCTGAGAGTCACCAACCACAAGAATGCGCTTACCTCCATTAGCAGGGGCAGTAGTACCCTTACCTTCACTGGCCACTGAAGTACATTCATCCTGAAGAACAGAGAAGCGATTTCCTATCTTCAGATCTTCACTCTTAACTTTCCTTACTCTGATGCGTCTCCCATTACTGTGAACCACTCGCCACTTGTAGCAGGTGCTGGGCTGCACCTCACTGCTGGTAGCCGTTGCTACCTCCCCAACTACAGCCTCCTCACAGCGAGAGACAGACTGCACCTCACTGCTAGAAGCCTCATTTCCCACAACTCCAGCCACCTCACACTCTCTCCCAGACCCATTGAGGTGGACCTTCAGCCTCCTAATCTCCTGGAGAAGCAAGACCTCCTCCTTCAACTCTCCAACCTCAATTTTTAAAACACTGCAGAAGCAAGCCATGCTTTGTAACCGTCCACGCTAATCCCCAAAGCCGTGACGAACTCTAGCTCAAGTCCCCTCAAAGCCGTTTTCAGACTCTGATCGCGGGTTCTATCCCCGCCCGTGGTATGGTTTTTTTTAACTACCAATAGTTCTACATGTAACTACCAGTAGTTCTACATGTAACTACCAGTAGTTCTCCCTGTAACTACCAGTAGTTCCAATTGTAACTGCCGTTAATTCTACTTGCAACTACCAGTAGTTCTCCCTGTAACTACCAGTAGTTTTACATGTAACTACCAGTAGTTTTACATGTAACTACCAGTAGTTTTACATGTAACTACCAGTAGTTCTACATGTAACCACCAGTAGTTTTACATGTAACTACCAGTAGTTCTACATGTAACTACCAGTAGTTCTCCCTGTAACTACCAGTAGTTCTACATGCAACTACCGGTAGTTCTACCTGTAACTACCAGTAGTTCTACATGTAACTACCAGTAGTTCTACCTGTAACTACCAATAGTTCTACCAGTAACTACCATTAGTTCTACCTGTAACTACCATTAGTTCCACCTGTAACTACCAGTAGTTCTACTTGTAACCACCAGTAGTTCTACCAGTAACTACCAGTAGTTCTACTTGTAACCACCAGTAGTTCTACCTGTAACTACCAGTAGTTCTTCATGTTGGTTTAGAAAGACACGTAAGCAAACACTATGACATATTTATTAGAAAACGTTTCGGTCCTGGGACCTTGATCACTTCTAATATACAGATGTATGTGTATGTATAATGTTCGCCAAGACCGTAGTCCTGGCACGGGTCTCAATCTTGCGATGACCCGTCTCTGGCTCCCGAGGGAGAAAGGTTTCTACATTGATGCGACACATGCTGTTCAAGCACTCTTCTGGTCAGTTCAACTGGTGCATCTCATAAGCGACATCACCGTATGTACTCCTAACTATGGACACTAGCGAGGAGGAGGATATGTCGTTATCACAGGTAACAGCTTGTCTGGTTCGTTGAGTCCATGGTACACTAGTGTGGCCGCAGTCATCTCTGGTTCCTCTTCGGGAGGGAATATCACTCCTAGTTGCCTGCGGAGTGTCTCAGTAACTTCGCACTCCAGAAGATAGTGTGTTAGGGGCCGCTGGACAACGTGCTGACAGTACTGGCACATCTCCTCAGCCTTGTCTACCATCATCTTGGCTGTGGGAAAGCCCAAACGAAGCCGATGGATGGCGGTACACTGCGCTCTGGACCAGCTTCTATCATATGGAGGGGGTTCTCCCTGAGTCGCTGCTCGGTACCACTGTTGAGATGGGGTATCACCTAATCTAACATACAGAGGTAGAAAGGCATTATATATATAGGCGGAGAGTGAGGTGTGACGCACGTGACCTTAGGAATGTCATAAGAACATAAGAACATAAGAATGGAGGAACACTGTAGAAGGCCTACTGGCCCATGCGAGGCAGGTCCTTATCAAAACAACCTCTGCCTATGATGAGGACGGGTAGATGATGAAATCATGTGACTCCTGTGTTGTTGGGTTGGTGGTGCTTAAGTATCATGTATGCCAATGTTTTTGAAATTTTGTAGTTTCCAGTGTTGCGTTCTATAGTGTCGGTGACGGCGATTAGTGAGGCTTCTAGGCACCGTCGGCGTCTGAGGTCTGGTTCGGTGAGAACGAGTTGTGCCTCATTCCAGTTCATCAAATGTCCCGTGGAGTCTCTGTGGAGGACACAGGCGTACCTTACATCGTCTCTGTTAGAGGCATTTCGATGCTCATTCAGGCGGACTGCAAGATCTCTGCCTGTCTCGCCTACATATTTCTTGGGACAGAACCCACAGGGGATAGTGTAGACGCCTGCTGTAGAAGTTAGAGGTGTAGGGCTGCGTTTCGTAGTGAGGTCTTTGATAGATGATGTGTTTATGGTGGAAACGTTGATGTTACTCATAGCAAGTGCCCGGCGAGTATTCGTGGCAACATCACCATATGGGAGTACTATGAACTGCTTAGGGGGCTGTTCCATGGGCGGTTTGTTGAGAATAGCTTGTGCCTTAAGTCTGCAATCTCGGATGAAGAAAGATGGGAATTGAAGACTTGTAAAGGCTTGTGTTATGTAAGTGCATTCTTCTTCTAGAAAACAAGGGCTGGAGATGCGAAGAGCTCTCAAGAAGCCAATGAGGACTCCTCTCTTAGTGCGGGTGTCTTGGTGTGAATAAAAGTGTATAAGATCGTCCTTGTTGGTAGGTTTTCTATACACTTTGAAGAGAAGTTTGTCACTGTCGGGAGATCTGCACAGTAGAACGTCGAGGAAAGGAAGTTTGCCATCATTTTCGAGTTCAAGTGTAAACTTTATTGATGGTTCAACTGCATTGATCTTGTATGTAAAGTAAAAGGACACAAGTGCAACTAATGTGACATTTATTGTGGCAACGTTTCGCTCTCCAGGAGCTTTATCAAGCCATTACAAACAATACATGGACACAGAGGGCATAAAGGCTCAGAGTGAGGTGAATACTAGTGAGGTACCATTTCGATGTTCACTAGTGGTAGTAGTAGTAGTAGTAGTAGTGGTAGTGACAAAAGTAATACAATATGGTAGAGCAATTAATTCGTACATGAGTAAAAGGATATAAAAGCTATTACTTGGGTAACATAAAAATATGTTGGACAAATATAGACTGGAATGAGGCAGCTTGTTTCAGTGTTCACTCTCTGTTCTTTGTGTAGTATAACAGGAGAGACTATGTGATGGCAGGGTTTACTGTTTTCAGGAGGATTCTTGCTAAGACTTCGGAGATGGTGAAGCTGCCGTTGTTTTGTTTAATTGTATTCGAAACAGCGATCAGTGCTGATTCGAGGCACTTGCGTCTGCGGAAATTAGTTTCTTTGATCACTAATTGGGCGTCTCTGAATTTCATGAGATGATTGGTGGAATTTCGGTGTTGTACACAGGCGTTGTTCAGGTTATCGTTCCTACATGCGTAAATGTGTTCATTGAGGCGGGTGTCGAGGTTTCTGGCTGTTTCACCTACGTAAATCTTGTCACAAATTTCAAAAACATTAGCGTACATGATACTCAAGCAGGCTAAGCACCACCATCCCAACAACACAGGAGTCACATGATTTCATCGTCTACCCGTCCTCATCCCAACATGACATTCTTCAGGTCACCATGCGTCATTCACACCTCACTCTCCGCCTATACATAATGCCTTTCTACCTCTGTATGTTAGAAGTGATCAAGGTCCCAGGACCGAAACGTTTTCTAATAAATATGTCATAGTGTTTGCTTACGTGTCTTTCTAAACCAACTTGTCGGTATTTATTACCAAGGTTTATACCAGTTCTACATGTAACTACTAGTAGTTCTACATGCAACTACCGGTAGTTCTGCCTGTAACTACCAGTAGTTCTACATGTAACTACCAGTAGTTCTCCCTGTAACTACCAGTAGTTCTACATGCAACTACCGGTAGTTCTGCCTGTAACTACCAGTAGTTCTACATGCAACTACCAGTAGTTCTGCCTGTAACTACCAGTAGTTCTACATGTAACTACCAGTAGTTCTCCCTGTAACTACCAGTAGTTCTACATGCAACTACCGGTAGTTCTGCCTGTAACTACCAGTAGTTCTACATGTAACTACCAGTAGTTCTCCCTGTAACTACCAGTAGTTCTACATGTAACTACCAATAGTTCTGCTTGTAGCTACCAGTCGTTCTACTTGTAACTACCAGTAGGTCTACTTGTAACTACCAGTAGTTCTACATGTAGCTACCAGTAGTTCTACCTGTAACTACCAATAGTTCTGCTTGTAGCTACCAGTTGTTCTACTTGTAACTACCAGTAGGTCTACCTGTAACTACCAATAGTTCTACTTGTAGATACCAGTTGTTCTACTTGTAGCTACCAATAGTTTTACTTGTAACTACCAGTAGTTCTACTTGTAACTACCAGTTGTTCTACTTGTAGCTACCAGTAGCTCTACCTGTAACTACCGGTAGTTCTACTGGTAACTACCAGTGATTCTATTAGTTACTACCAGTAGTTCTACTTGTGGATAAAATTCTCCAGTAAAGGGAGTATCTCTCAGCCCCCCCCTCAGCCCTCCCGGAAGTGGCTAGTGGACTCTTCCTCCCTCGCAAACAGCTTGATTAAACCCACACGTATGTACCACAGCGTCATGAGGCACGCCTTCCTCTCCTTGCTAGAGTACTTGATCAACTACACAGTGAGGGTTAAACCAGAGTAATTACTCTTTTCCCCTTAGCAGGAAAAATAAGAGAAAACCTGCACCCCACTTTATCTACAAGTTGGGACTATTATGAATTCTAGTCTATAGCTACACAACAAGGAGCCTACCGTCTTGTACTGAATACTGCTGCAATGTGTAGTAAGGAAGAGATATAAAGCTGAACTCAGTAGTTCTTTTGTGCAGAGGGTGACTTGTGGGTTCAGGGCAGGGTGACAAACTAGGCTGAATTCAGACACCAGAGCGTGAACACACGTCACAAATCTCTCTCTGTGAACAAAGAAAATACTGTCTTTGTGTGGTATACTCTGAAATACTGTCACTCTCCACTAGGAAAACTAGTGTATTATCCACAGTATAATCCCGAAAAGTGTAAAATTTGTGTCATGGTATGCATTCAGGTGTTATGAACAAAGGGACAAGATATCACCCTTTCGCATAAAAATTGACCAAAGTGACTCCCTCTCAACAAGTGAGGACATAATTATGCATCTGTAGCAGCTTACTCAAGACGTCAATACCGGGGTCATACCTCACCTACAACAAACTAGGGGAAATTGGGTCAGTTACAATACCCAGATAAGTCCAGCCATACCCACACTGTGGCATGCAAAGAGCACGTTTTAATTTATACAGCATATGTCACACTCCTACATAGGCTGCCTCCCAACCAGCAAACTGGGTACTAAGGGTTTAACGATTATTCGGGTACCCGTTGTTAAATCAGTACCTTGGTTCATTGACCAATCACAGGTGAGCCCGCCAAATGCTGAGGCAATGTGGTTCACTTGCAGTCAGCATTTGCCAGACTTGCCTACCTTCTTTGCCATTTTGTTACCATCGTGTGGTACACTTACTATTCAGTCTCTGTACATGTACATAAGTGTACACACTTGTATATATCTGGCAAATTATATCTGGTGAAGGAAATATAAGTTACAGTCGATCTGCTGAGTTTGTTTTACTCCAAAACCCATTACGATCAGGTCATAGGCCATTCATAACCTATGTTTGTAATCTGGGAAGCCCTGTCCGGGAGCTGGAGCTAGAGCTGGTCTTCGTATTGCTATCGCCTTTTGTATTGCTTATCAGTCTTGCTACTGAGTGTATCCTGCAAGCCGTATTGTGATATTGTTGCTTGTTGCATGCAGTGCAAACAGCGTGTTAAAGTGGGTTATGCCACTAACATGGGTAAGGCAGTTGGTGTCTGAATATACTTTTCTAAATCTGCCCAAACTATCTCTACAGCGTTGCTGGCGAATTGATCGTTCCATTGTCATAGAATATCAACGAACTCTCACTGCTGTGCAGCTTCATGACATTATTCGTACCAAATCTATGGCCGAAGCAACTATGGCACACCAAACTAAGGTATCTCTCGCTACAGGAGCTATTAATCGCCGATCTCCGCTTAGGTTCCTTTGTAATATGGGAGGGCTAACACCAGAGCAATCAGACCAGCAGTCTCGTGAAGCAGGTGGTGCACCGGGTTTGTCTCAGGGCGAGTCAGCTTTGTTGGCGCTTAAGTTAGCTAAACTCAATCTCGAAACAACCAGAAAGCAGTGAACATTTGCTGAAAAGGAGTTTGATAGAGAGAAGGAGAGGAGGCAATTTTAGCAGACTGTGGGGTGACCACTTTAATGTGCAAAAAGCAGTGCTGTTAGTACCTCGCTTTGTTGAGTCTGAGCCTGAACAGTTCTTCGAGGCATTTGAAAACCAGGCTCGAGCACTGTGGTGGCCTGGGGAGCATTGGGCAACACTGGTGCATACAGCGTTGTATGGCAAAGCACAAGAGTTCACAGATGTTCTGAATAATGAAGAATTTGCTGATTATCGGGTTCTTCAAACAACGATTCTTAGAGCATATCAGTGTATTCCCGCCAAGAACAGGAGGGAATTCAAATTGTGGAAGCGTCAGCTGGGTCAGTCTCATGTAGACTTTGCAGTCGATAAACTTCACCAAGTGGTATAAAGCGAGTGGTGTTGCCAATTTTATTGATCTGCTGTAATTACTTTTGGTGGATAACCTGCTGGAATCTGTTGGACCACTGCACTGGAAGCAGCCAGGCTGACTCACACTTCTGAGACTAACTGCGCCTTGTTCAAGCGGTTTAATCTTTCTTCCCAAAAGCCTGGCATGAGTAGAGATCGTCAGAGACGAGTTCCTGACTGGAGGACGAAGTGGCAGGACGAAAGTGAACAACGACACCAACCCACTAAGTCGTCTGGTGAGCCACGACATCAAACTCACGGTCAACCTGGTGAGTGACGACCTCAAACTCATAGTCAACATGGTAAACAACGATGCCAGTATACAGTGTGGCGCCAGCCACAAAATCAACAGGGATCCAAAGTAAAAAATGAGGTAACCTGTTTCTGTTATCATAAACCCGGTCATATTAAGTCTGCCCAGTTAAGCCCCAACCCTTAGGGAAAATTAACATTGTCCCTTTTGAGATGAACCAGAAAGAAGTAGAGTGTTGTATGACCCCAGACTACAGTACCTGCCACATCTTCCTTCAGGAGAATGAAAACAAAATTGAAGTAATAACTTTTATGGATACCGGAGCTTATAAGAGAGCAAGTCGTCCCCCTCTCTAACAGAACATCATCACGCTCCTCTGTTCTCTTAAAAGCATTTGGAGGAGCAGTATTTTCTGTTACTTTACATAAAATATATGTGCAGAGTAAATATTATACAGGATATTTTACTGTAGGTGTTCCTGAGGGATTTCCTATGAAAGATGCCGTGTTACTGCTGGGTAATAACATTCTTAATTCGACAAAATGTCCAAGACCTATAGTGACTAATTCTTCTCCGATGTTGGTCATAACTCGGGCAGCTAGAATGCTGACCCATGGACGACTCAGATCTAGGGCTAGACAAACTATTTTACGAGGAAAACTGGCCAGAGCCTCGTAAATTTAGTGAAAAGTCCCAGCCCAAACCTTCCTACTCCAGAGTCGCAGGATTGCCAGATATCTCTGTTTCCATGCCCGAGCGACTGTCCTTTCGGGAAGAACAGTGAAGAGATCCTTCCTTAAACTTCGCTTTTCAGGCAGCCATGGGTGAATCCTACTCAGATTATCCAGTCAAATATAAAATTCAACACAATATACTGCTCTGCACAGAGACTGGTAAGGAGGTAGGAGGAAGTCCAAAAACAGATTGACTGGTAGTTCCTAAGAAATTTAGGTCACAAATTTTGAACATAACCCACAGCTCCTCTTTAGGAGGTCATTTAAGAATTACAACAACTCTGTATAGAATACTGAAAGAGTTTTACTGGCCAAAAACAAGGCAAGATGTGATGTCCTGTAGCTCGATCGCTAGCATACTCAGCTCACACACTGAGGTCCGGGGTTCGGATCTCCTCTGGTACTGCTGGAAAACATAAGAGACGTGATTCCATAAGACACCTGTTGTCCCTGTTCACCCATCAGCATAAAATGGGTACCTGGGTGTTAGTCGACTGGTGTGGGTCGCATCCTGGGACAAAACTGACCTAATTTGCCCGAAATGCTCAGCATAACAAGCGGCTTTCTTTATAGTAGTATGTCATTGATGTCAGCTATGGTCTGTATACCTTGTACATGTTCTTGTAGAAATTAAGATATTGTTATATTATGTTATTATAATTACATCCGCTCTTGTAGGGAATGTCAGTAAGTAGGTGAACCTGGACACCCCATTAAACCTGCGACACTTCATCCCATACCTGCAGATGGAGAACCGTTTGAGTGGAACCATTACCAAAATCAAAGTCAGGAAATCAGTACTTGTTTACTATCATGGACAAAGTTACAAGGTATCCGGAAGCAGTCCCAATGCACAGTATGAGCACCAAAGCCATTCTTAAAGCCATACCTAAATTTATATCTTATTTTGGTATTCCTAAGTCTATCCAGAGTGACCAGGGAACTAACTTTACAGCCAAAGCTTTTAGAGAAGCTTTAACTAGGCTAGGTATAATTCGTAAATTATCCACTGCCTATCATCCTCAGCCTTGGAAAGATTTCATCAAACGTTAAAAACCATGATGAGAACCTTTTGCATGCATTTTCCTACAGACTGGGATGAATCACTTCCCATGTTGCTGTTCGCAATGAGAGAAACTGTGCAGGAATCCACAGGGTACAGTCCATTTGAGCTGATCTTTGGGCACAACGTACGAGGTCCTCTGCAAGTGCTCAAGGAAGGATGGATGGGAGAAGAAGCTTGCATGGCACTCTACAACCCTTCTTCAAAGTTGTGGGTGGCCTGTCATTTGGCTAAGGCTAACTTAAAAGTTGTTCAGAACACTATGAAGCAGAGGTATGACAGAAATGCAAAGTTTCGCTCCTTCAATCCAGAAGACAAGAGGCTGGTGCAGGAATCTGTACCTGACCACACTTTAAAAGCTAGATTTATGGGACCCATGCAAATCATACGTAAAACCTCTGATGTAAATTATGTGGTAGCTTCCCTTGATAAACCCTCGAAAACTAAAATTTACCACATAAATCAGATTAAAATATTTAATAGCCCACATAAAGTCCCAGTAATGACTCTGTCCTCTGCCTCTGCAGACGACCCTTATTCCTTGCACATCATTCCAGACATTCAAGTTAAGCTGCCTAAAAATCAAATAAGTCTAATTGCCCTCTTACAAACTTACCCTGACATATTTTCGGATGTCTTGAAAAAATGTACCCTGGGATATCATGATGTAGATGCTGGAAACACTAAGCCTGTTAAACTCCCCCTACAGAGCTAATCCTGAAAAACAGAGGCTACTTCAACAGGAGGTAGCATTTCTGTTAGAACACAGATTAGTGGAGGAGTCATCCAGTCCATGGGCTTCACCGTGTTTCTTTGTTAAGAAGTCTGATGGAGGTTTTCGAATGTGTACAGAGTACTGTAAGGTGAATGGGGTCACTATTCCAGATGCCTACCCTCTGCCCTGTTTGGATGATGTATTGGACTTTGTGGGTAAGGCTACTTTTGTTTCCAAATTAGATCTTAAAGGTTACTATCAGGTACCTTTGTCAGATAAGGCGAAGGAAATCTCTGATTCACAATTCCAGGAGGTCACTATCAATATACAATAACCCATTTGGAATGCAGAACTCGCCAGCAATGTTCCAGAAGCTGATCCTTCGGGCTATTAAAGGAGTAGAAGGCACAGCAGCTTATCTAGACGATATAGTAGTAGTTTCTGATACGTGCGACCAACATGATTCCCGACTTAAAGCTCTCTTTGAGAAATTTAAGAGTTTCCAGTTAACTGTTAATTTGTGTAAGTCATCCTTTGGCCAGTCTATTATTACTTTTATGGGTCATTCTGTATGAACTTTGCAAATGTTGTAGCCCCCCTAACCTTACCAGTCAGAAGAAAAAAATTCAATGGACCACAGAGTACCAAGAATCGTTTAATAAAGCCAAACGGCTACTTTGTACTGCACCTGTTCTCCTGTCTCCCGATTTTTCCAAACCTTTTGTATTACAGGTTGATGCATGTGAGTCAGAGGTAGGGGCAGTACTCCTACAAAAATCTGGGAAAGAATGCTTGCAGCCTGTGGCTTACTTCTCTGCCAAGTATCAGCCTCACTGAAGCCCTCGCTCTGATACTTGCGTTGGAACATTTTGAGGTCTACGTGGGGCAGTCGTCCCAGGTGGTCACAGCCTACAGTGATCACAATCCTTTGATCTTCCTCAACTCCAGGAAAAACTACAACACACATCTGATGAGATGGAGTCTCAGGCTGCAACCTTACAATATTAAACTTGTACATATTTCCGGCAAGGAAAATAAGCTGGCTGATTCCCTTAGGTTAGGATGTGTTAGGGACCATATGGGTAGCTTAGCTCCTTTTTTTCCTCCTTTATAAAATGTTTTTTTTTTTTTTGTGAGTGGACATTCTGCTGCCGTCTGCAGGTGTCTTGAACCAACGTTAGCCCTACTGTCTACTGTCTAGCTCTAGGATAGAGTTTGACTTTAAGTTTTGAGAAAAGTTGAGCCCTATCTAATGAATTGGATGGTTGAGAGGAAAGATGGTTAAATTATTGTTTAGTGCCATGGCGGCACGCTACCCATGGAGGTGGAGGCCTAGTCCTGGCTATTAGAGCCCTTTTGGGGTAAGGGTGTGGCATGCAATGAGTACGTTACAATTTATTCGGCATATATCACACTCTGGTGGCCTGGTGGTTAACGCTCTCGCTTCACACGGCGAGGGTCTGGGTTCGATTCCCAGCCAGAGTAGAAACATTGGACGTGTTTCTTTCCACCTGTTGTCTATGTTCCCCATCAGTAAAATGGGTATCTGGGTGTTAGTCGACTGGTGTGGGTCGCATCCTGGGACACTGACCTAAGGAGGCCTGGTCACAGACCGGGCCGCGGGGGCGTTGACCCCCGGAACTCTCTCCAGATAAACTCTCCAGATAAACTCCCATGTAGGCTGCCTCCCAACCAGTGAACCGGGTGCTAAGGCTTTAACGATTAGTAGGGTACCATCATTAAATCAATGCCTTGATTCATTGACCAATCACAAGCGAGCCCGCCAAATGCTGAGGCAATATGGTTCACTTGCGGTCAGCATTTGCCAGACTTGCCTACCTGCTGGTTGAGTACAGTGCTCTCTCTCTCTGGTTTTTGCTTTTGCCATTCTGTCACCGTCTTGTGGTATACTTACTATTCAATCTCTGTACATAGCATATATAAGTGTACACACTTGAATATATCTGGCAAATTATGTCTGGTGAAGGAAATACAAGTTATAGCCTATCTGCTGAGTTTGTTTTGCTCCAAAACTCATTGCGACCAGGTTATTGGCCATTCATAACCTGTGTTCGTAATACACACCTAATTACGTTAGCTGCAGCTAATAGGTAGGGGTGAGACTTGACTGAAATTACCAATAGATCTAGTGATACGTGGGTGATTCACCCAAAACTAAGTGAGTATCACTAAGCATTTCAGATGATAATGAAATGCTGAGATAAACGCTACTTTGTTAACCCACAGCCACAGTGGACCTAGAACGGCACCCCGGGGGACGGCCAGGGAGAGGCTGCTGAACATCCTGCTGTTAACAGATAACTACCGATTGCAATATATTGTTTCACGCAGGAAAGTGTACTTATCTAACCAGTTCTCCACACTACTAATAAGTACTAATAGTTCTACTAGTAACTACTAGTAGTTCTGATAGTAACTACCAGTAGTTCTACTAGCAACTACCATTAGTTCTGCCTGTAGCTACCAGTAGCTCTACCTGTAACTACCAGCAGTTCTACTTGCAACTACCAGTAATTCTACCAGTAGCTACCAGTAGTTCCGCCTGTAACTACCAGTAGTTCTACTTGTAGCTGCCCGTAGTTCTATTTGTAGCTACCAGTAGTTCTGCCTGCAACTACCAGTAGTTCTTGTAGCTACAAGTAGTTCTACTTGTAGCTACAGTAGTTCTACTGGGAGGTAGTATAACCCCAGTACGCTAAGATGTAGTACAACCCCAGTACACTGGGAGGTAATACAACCCCATTACACTGGGAGTTAGTACAACACCCCAGTACCTCCCCAGTACACTAAGATGTAGTACAACCCCAGTACACTGGGAGGTAGTAGAACCCAGTACACTGGGAGGTAATGCAACCCCGGTACACTGGGAGGTAGTACAACACCCCCAGTACCTACCCAGTACACTGAGATGTAGTACAACCCCAGTACACTGGGAGGTAGTACAACCCCAGTACACTGGGAGGTAGTACAATCCAGTACACTGGGAGGTAATACAACCCCAGTACACTGGGAGGTAGTACAACCCCAGTACACAGGGAGGTAGTACAACCCAGTACACTAAGGTGTAGTACAACCCCAGTACACTGGGAGGCAGTACAACACCCCCAGTAACTAAGATGTAGTACAGTGGGACAGAGAACTGGCAGGAAAGCCAGTAAATGAAATGATGGAATATTTAACAACAAAATGCAAGGAGGCAGTGGAAAGGTTTATTCCCAAGGACAACAGTAACAACGGGAAGACCAGAACGAGCCTCTGGTTTACCCGACGGTGTAAGGAGGCAAAAACAAAATGCAATAGAGAATGGAAAAAGTACAGAAGGCAGAGAACACACGAAAATAGGGAGATCAGTCGCAGAGCCAGGAATGAGTACGCACAGGTAAGGAGGAAGGCCCAGCGACAGTATGAAAATGACATAGCATCGAGAATCAAGACTGACCCGAAACTGTTGTATAGCCACATCAGGAGGAAGACAACAGTCAAAGACCAGGTGATCAGATTAAGGACAGAAGGTGGAGAACTCACAAGAAATGATCAGGAGGTATGTGAGGAACTGAACAGGAGATTTAAGGAAGTTTTTACAGTAGAGACAGGAAGGGCTGTGGGAAGACAGCACAGAAGGGAACATCAAGAGGGAATATACCAACAAGTGTTGGATGACATACGAACAACTGAGGAGGAGGTGAAGAAGCTCTTAAGTGACCTTGACACCTCAAAGGAGATGGGACCGGACAACATCTCCCCATGGGTCCTTAGAGAAGGAGCAGAGATGCTGTGCGTGCCTCTAACCACAATCTTCAACACATCCCTTGAAACTGGGCAACTACCTGAGAAATGGAAGACAGCTAATGTAGTCCCCATATTTAAGAAAGGAAACAGAAACGAGGCACTAAACTACAGACCTGTGTCTCTGACATGTATTGTGTGCAAAGTCATGGAGAAGATTATCAGGAGGAGAGTGGTCGAACACCTGGAAAGGAACAAGATTATAAATGAAAACCAGCATGGGTTCATGGAAGGCAAATCTTGTATCACAAACCTCCTTGAGTTTTATGACAAGGTAACAGAAGTAAGACACGAGAGAGGGGGGTGGGTAGATTGCGTTTTCCTAGACTGCAGGAAGGCCTTTGACACAGTTCCCCACAAGAGATTAGTGCAGAAGCTGGAGGATCAGGCGCACGTAAAAGGGAGGGTACTGCAATGGATAAGGGAATACCTGACAAGGAGGCAGCAACGAGTCATGGTACGTGAAGAGGTATCACAGTGGGCGCCTGTTACGAGCGGGGTCCCACAGGGGTCAGTTCTAGGACCAGTGCTATTTTTGATATATGTGAACGACATGATGGAAGGAATAGACTCTGAAGTGTCCCTGTTCGCAGATGACGTGAAGTTGATGAGAGGAATTAAATCGGACGAGGATGAGGCAGGACTGCAAAGAGACCTGGACAGGCTGGACATGTGGTCCAGCAACTGGATTCTCGAATTCAATCCAGCCAAATGCAAAGTCATGAAGATTGGGGAGGGGCAAAGAAGACCGCAGACAGAGTATAGGCTAGGTGGACAAAGACTACAGACCTCACTCAGGGAGAAAGACATTGGGGTGACCATAACACCGAGCACATCACCGGAGGCACACATCAACCAAATAACCGCTGCAGCATACGGGCGCCTGGCAAACCTGAGAATAGCGTTCCGATACCTTAATAAGGAATCGTTCAAGACACTGTACACTGTGTATGTTAGGCCCATACTGGAGTATGCAGCACCAGTCTGGAACCCACACCTGGTCAAGCACGTCAAGAAGTTAGAGAAAGTACAAAGGTTTGCAACAAGGCTAGTCCCAGAGCTCAAGGGAATGTCGTACGAGGAAAGGTTAAGGGAAATCGGACTGACAACACTGGAGGACAGAAGGGTCAGGGGAGACATGATAACGACATACAAGATACTGCGGGGAATAGACAAGGTGGACAGAGATAGGATGTTCCAGAGAGGGGACACAGGGACAAGGGGTCACAATTGGAAGCTGAAGACTCAGACGAGTCACAGGGACGTTAGGAAATATTTCTTCAGTCATAGAGTTGTCAGCAAGTGGAATAGCCTAGCAAGTGAAGTAGTGGAGGCAGGAACCATACATAGTTTTAAGAAGAGATATGACAAAGCTCAGGAAGCAGAGAGAGAGAGGATCCAGTAGCGATCAGTGAAGAGGCGGGGCCAGGAGCTGAGTCTCGACCCCTGCAACCACAATTAGGTGAGTACAATTAGGTGAGTACAGCCCCAGTACACTGGGAGGTAGTACAACTCCAGTACACTGGGAGGTAGTACAATCCAGTACACTGGGAGGTAATACAACCCCAGTACACTGGGAGGCAGTACAACCCCAGTACACTGGGAGGTAGTACAACCCAGTACACTGGGAGGTAGTACAACCCAGTACACTGGGAGGTAGTACAACCCCAGTACACTGGGAGGTAGTACAATCCAGTACACTGGGAGGTAATACAACCCCAGTACACTGGGAGGCAGTACAACCCCAGTACACTGGGAGGTAGTACAACCCAGTACACTGGGAGGTAGTACAATCCAGTACACTGGGAGGTAATACAACCCCAGTACACTGGGAGGCAGTACAACCCCAGTACACTGGGAGGTAGTACAACCCAGTACACTGGGAGGTAGTACAACCCAGTACACTGGGAGGTAGTACAACCCAGTACACTGGGAGGTAATACAACCCCAGTACACTGGGAGGTAGTACAACCCAGTACACTGGGAGGTAATACAACCCCAGTACACTGGGAGGTAGTACAACCCAGTACACTGGGAGGTAATACAACCCCAGTACACTGGGAGGTAGTACAACCCAGTACACTGGGAGGTAATACAACCCCAGTACACTGGGAGGTAGTACAACACCCCCAGTACCTCCCCAGTAACTAAGATGTAGTACAACCCCAGTACACTGGGAGGTAGTACAACACCCCCAGTACCTCCCCAGTAACTAAGATGTAGTACAACCCAGTACACTGGGAGGTAGTACAACCCAGTACACTGGGAGGTAATACAACCCCAGTACACTGGGAGGTAGTACAACACCTCCAGTACCTACCCAGTAACTAAGATGTAGTACAACCCCAGTACACTGGGAGGTAGTACAACACCCCCAGTACCTCCCCAGTAACTAAGATGTAGTACAGCCCCAGTACACTGGAAGGTAGTACAACTCCAGTACACTGGGAGGTAGTGCAACCCCAGTACACTGGGACGTAGTACAACCCCAGTACACTGGGACGTAGTACAACCCCAATACACTGGGAGGTAGTACAATCCAGTACACTGGGAGGTAATACAACCCCAGTACACTGGGAAGTAGTACAACCCCAGTACACTGGGAGGTAATACAACCCCAGTACACTGGGAGGTAGTACAACACCCCCAGTACCTCTCCAGCAACTAAGACGTAGTACAGCCCCAGTACACTGGGAGGTAGTGCAACCCAGTACACTGGGAGGTAATACAACCCCAGTACACTGGGAGGTAGTACAACACCTCCAGTACCTACCCAGTACACTAAGATGTAGTACAACCCCAGTACACTGGGAGGTAGTACAACTCCAGTACACTGGGAGGTAGTGCAACCCCAGTACCCTGGGACGTAGTACAACCTCAGTACACTTGGAGGTAGTACAGCATCCCCCAGTACACTGAGAGCTAGTACAAAGTCCCCAGTACACTGGGAAGTAGTACAAAACCAGTACACTGGGAGGTAGTACAACACCCCCAGTACACTGAGAGGTAGTACAAAAAATCCAGTACACTGGAAAGTAGTACACCACCCCAAGTACCTCCCCAGTACATTGTGAAGTTATCGCCTCGCTGGAGGGAGCGAAGACATATCAATGTCTCCCAGAGAACTCCCCATTAATTACTGGGGTGCACCCCTGACAACACCCCCCTGAAACCACCCCCTGATACCACCCCTTGACACCACCACTTGACACTACCACCCCCTGACAACACCCCCTGACACCACCCCCTGACACCACCACCTGACACCACCACCTGACACCAACCCCCCCTGACACCCACACCTGAGTGCAGAGCTGAAAAGTGAAGTGAAGATCAGGTTCTTGTGGTACACAGTTGCAAATAGGATACAGGCAGGATGGCAGTACAGTATACCTGTGGGACATGTGAAAAGGCTCTTGGGAAAAAATCCAGAATCACATGCAACCTTTGCTTTTCCAAACATCATGTTACTTGTGCAAGAATAAATACTGCAACTAATAATTACATCTATCTAGATAGGTGTTTCTGGATCTGCAACAGAGATGTGAAACTATGGAGATATATCAGGAAAGCACTCAGGAGGTTAATAAACAATAAACATGAGAAAAAAGAGGAAGTATTGAACAGTCTACCTTGAATATATAGAGCATGGGAAGATAGGAGAGGAGTAAAGTCTAACACACAGTCTGTCCAGTCTACAACAACTGACCCAAAAGTAAGCAGATACTCACTGGCAAAAACACAGGAAACAAAAACAACAGCTAGCTCCGTCCCCAGCCCTAGGGCTGACCCAGACCCAGCCCCCAGCCATTGTGAAAATCCAGATTCAGTTAAAGACTCCTCCACAGCCACCAACGCCATAGCCCCTAGTACAGATGTAGTAGAGGAGCCCTCTTCTGGGGTAGACTCTTCTGCAGCCATCACAGTCATAGCCTCTAGTACAGATGTAGTAGAGGAGTCCTCTGTCAGGAAAAATGTTGGTGTCATGACAACAGATGGTGGTGTCTCTGGTCTAGCTATGGAGGACTGTAGTGCAGTTCTAGGGTCTGCACAGATTAGGAATACATCCAGCACGAATTGTATCCAGCCAAAAACAAAATGGTGCAAATTCTATGTTTGGGGCATCTGTAAACACGGAATATCAGGGAAAACGAATGGGGCATGCAACTCTGAGCATCCTTAAAAAATGCTGTGACCTCCTGTCTAAGGGAGTGTGTCGTTCTACCTCTTGCAGATACTTCCACCCTGAGATGTGTCATTCTTCAGTCCTCGAAAAACAATGTTACAATACCAGTAGCACTGCATACCATTTAAAAGGGACCAGGAGGCACACACCCCGTACAACTCATCATAGTAGCTATGGTAGTTATGACAACACCCAAAGTGATTTTTTAATGGTAGGAAACGAAGAAAGAAAATGGAAAGAGATAACCAAAATAGTCCACCACCTTGGAGCCTTGTTGGACTGGAGGCACAGCCAGTGGCGCCTCCGGGCTCACAGCTACTGATGCCAACAACAAAATCCCCCCAACAAACATGCAACACAACCTCATTTATATTTGCTAATATACAAGGCCTTAAGCCATCCACCACCAACAAAATACCTTTCATTAGTGGACTTCTAGGGGAGTCAAATGCACTGTTTGCAGCCTTCACAGAGACCCACGCAAAAGATTACTTTGACAGTGAAATATGGATACCTGGATACAACCTTTTCAGATGCGACAAAAAGAACAGGCAACAAGGGGGGGTTGACCTGTATATCAAAGAGTCTCTCATTTTCACAGAGATACTGAACACTACAAATGATGTAGTTCAAGTTCTGACAATAAAAATCGAGAACCAAAACTTAGTCATTGTACTTGTATATAAGCCACCGGATGCAACTTCCCAACAGTTCAAAAAACAACTATTAAAAATTTATTCATGTCTAGAAAACTTTCCAACCCCATCCCCAAACATCTTGCCGCTTGGTGACTTCAGTCTAATACATACAAAATGGAAGAATATAGCAAATAATGTTGGAGGCAGCTCAGATGAAAAGTCACACACACACACAGGAGCTGCTGAATTTCTGCAGCAAACACACCCTAAGTCAGCAGATAGTGGAGCCAACAAGACTGGAGAACACACTGGACCTTATTTTCACAAATAATGAGGACCTGGTAAGAAACATAACAATATAAAAAACAACAAATTCTGATCATAATCTAATCGAAGTCCAGACTTACATGCACAGGAGTCCTGATCAGCAAAATGCATACAATTATGAGGGTATCTATACCAAATTCAACTTCAACAACAAGAACATCAACTGGAATCAGGTAAACTATGCCCTAAATGAGACATGCTGGAAGGATATTTTAAATTACATAGACCCTAACCAATGCCTTGAAAAGATCAACCTCCTGGTAGCTAAAGTATGTTCAAGGTATATCCCTATAAGAAAAAAGAAAAGAAGAAGTAAACTGGGGAGAGAGAGACGCTCCCTCTA
Source organism: Cherax quadricarinatus (assembly GCF_038502225.1). Classification (NCBI taxonomy): domain Eukaryota; kingdom Metazoa; phylum Arthropoda; class Malacostraca; order Decapoda; family Parastacidae; genus Cherax; species Cherax quadricarinatus. The sequence continues at coordinate 10,051,268 of NC_091336.1, forward strand.
CAGGAGAAAACAAAGAATCACTGAGCTCCTCAAGAATGCCAGATTATCTTATACACGGAAGGAAGTGCTAACCAGGGAAGTGGAAAAATATTGACCTAAAGTTAAAGGACTCATGTAGGATCCAGGAGAGATAGGAGGAGCTAAAAGCGATTAGTGAAATTGAAAGAAATTCGAAATATTTCATATGCCAAAAACAAGGCAAAAGCCACTTCTAGTATAGGGCCCCTTCTCAGACAAAACGGATCCTACACAGACGACAACAAAGAAATGAGTGAGATACTGAAATCGCAATATGACTCTGTGTTCAGCGAGCCACTAACCAGTCTAAAGATAGACAATCCAAACAATTTTTTCATGAATGAGCCTCAAAACCCTGCCAATGTATGCCAAATCTATGACATAACCCTAACTCCAGCAGCTTTGAGAAAGCCGTCGACAACATGTCCATGCATTTAGCCCCAGGCCCCAGACTCGTGGAACTCGGTGTTCATTAAGAACTGCAAGAAACCCCTCTCACGGGCCCTAAGTATGCTATGGAGAAGGAGCATAGACACAGGTGAGATTCCACAGTCACTAAAAACAACAGATATAGCCCCACTCCATAAAGGTGACAGCAAAGCAGTAGCTAAAAACTATAGACCAAAAATTGCACAACCCGGGGCAACAATGGGTTCAGAGCAGGTCGCTCTTGCCTTACGCAACTGCTAGACCACTTTGATATCGTCTTGGATGCACTGGAAAACAAACAGAATGCAGATGTAGTATACACAGATTTTGCAAAAGCCTTTGACAAGTGCGACCATGATGTAATAGCACACAAAATGTGTAAACCATAGCACTGTATCATCCTCTGCAGACGATACTAGGATCTGCATGAGAGTGTCATCCATTGAGGACACGGCAAAGCTCCAAGAAGATATAAACCAAGTTTTCCATTGGGCAACAGAGAACAATATGATGTTCAATGAAGACAAATTCCAACTATTCCATTATGGAAAACTGGAGGAAATAATAACTAGGACTGAGTATACTACAAACTCTAATCACACAATAGAGCGGTAAAGTAATGTGAAGGACCTGGGTGTAGTAATGTCCGAAGACCTCACCTTCAAGGATCACAACAATGCCACTATCACATCTACGAGGAAACTGATATGATGGATAATGAGAACATTCAAGACAAGAGATGCCAAGCAAACGATGATCACATTTAAATCACTTGTTCTCTCTAGCCTGGAATACTACTGTACATTAAACATGTCCACTCAAGGCAGGTGAAACTGCATTACTAGAGAATGTACAGAGAATCTTTACTGCACGTATAAGTTCCATCAAACACCTCAACTACTGAGAGCGCCTGGAAGCACTTGACTTATACTCACTAGAGCGCAGGCGAGAGAGAGAGATATCATAATCTACACCTGGAAGATTCTGGAGGGACTGGTCCTTGATACGCACACAGAAATCACTCCACACGAAAGCGAAAGACTTGGCAGGCGATGCAACATACCCCCAGTGAAAAGTAGGGCCGTCACTGGTACCCTAAGAGGAAACGCAGTAAGTGCCCGGGGCTCAAGACTGTTCAACAGCCTCCCACCAGCAATAAGGGCATTACCAGTAGACCCCCGGTTGTCTTCAAGAGGGAGCTGGACAGATACCTAAAGACGGTGCGGATCAGCCGGGCTGCGGTTCGTACGTTGGATTGCGTGCGGTCAGCAGTAACAACTTCCTTCATCAGGCCCTGATCCACCGGGAGGCCTGGTCATGGACCGGGCCGCGGGGGCGTTGATCCCCGGAATACCCTCTAGGTAGATTCCAAGTAGGAAGACCACCTGACACCACCGCCTGATAACACCACTCCCTGACACCACCCCTGACACAACCTCCTGACACTACCACTGACACCACAACCTGACACCACCACCTGACACCTCCTGACGCCCCAGCCCCTTACACCACCCCCTGACACCCCACCCCCTGACACCCCACCCTCTGACACCCCATCCCCTGACACCACCCCCTGACACTCCACCACCTGGCACCATCCCCTGACACCCCACCCACTGACACTACCCCCTGACACCCCACCCCCTGACACCCTACCCCCTGACATCCCACCCCTGATACTCCACCCCCTGACACCCCACCACCTGACACCATCCCCTGACACGCCACCCCCTAACACCACCCCCTGACACCCCACCCCTGACACCCCACCCCCTGACATCACCCCCTGACACCCCACCACCTGACACCATCGACCTGACACCCCACCCTCTGACACCACCCCCTGACACCCCACCCGCCTGACACCACCCCCTGACACACCAGCCCCTGACACGCCACCCCTTGACACCACCCTCTGACACACACCCCTGACACCACCCCCTGACACCACCCCCTGACACCACCCCCTGACACCACCCCCTGACACCACCCCCTGACACCACGTTCCCTCACAGTGACGCCAACACCTGGAAATTTTTCTTACGTCATGGACGAACTGGAGGTCGCGTCTGTCAAGGTACCTTGATGCCTGGGGTGGTGGTGGTGGGGGACGCTCTTGATTCAGGGAACTGGAGCTGTCCTCCCATTCATCGGATCGAACCTGATTGCTACTCCCTTCTCCCCTTTACCAGGGCACCGCATGACTCATACGAGTTTAGCGCTAAAAGATGAAACTAATGAGAGTTCGTTATCCATCCATGATGTAATTTTACG
>NC_091336.1:10061488-10078988 GCF_038502225.1 Cherax quadricarinatus
TGGGAAGCGATGCAGTGGAGGCAGGATCCATACATAGCTTTAAGCAGAGGTATGATAAAGCTCACGGTTCAGGGAGAGTGACCTAGTAGCGGCCAGTGAAGAGGCGAGGCCAGGAGCTGTGACTCGACCCCTGCAACCACAAATACGTGAACACAGATAGGTGAGTGCACACACATACACACAATTTATGAAGACGTACGTTTCTGAGTGAGCTCGGTACTCAAAGTTATTGGAACCTTACAAAGTATCCACAGTGGCTTCTGAGGGAAGGAGCAGAAACACTGTGTGAACCACTGGCTCAAGTCTGTGACTCAGTGAATATAGAACAATTGCCAGAGGTCTTGAAGACAACGAATGTTGTCTGGTAATTGTTTCTGGTAATTGTTTCTTAAAGAATTACCTCTGGTAATTGTTTAAGAAAGGAGTCAGAGAGGGAGCGTTTAACAACAGACCAGTATCACTGGCATCCATACTTTGTAAGATAATGCAAAAAAAAAAAAAAATCAGAAGAGTAGTGGTGCTCCTGGCGAGAAGAGTAAGATATATGTGCAACAGTTGAGTATCTTATTGTTGGCTGAAACATTCGCCTAGACAGTAGGTTTCTTCAGTCAAATACAGAGGCAGCAGCATAGCAGCGAAGAGTAAAGATATTGTAATCAGTCCATCAACCTTAGAGAAATAGTTTTTTGAGAAACAGTTTTCTCGACCGCAGCAGAAGAGATAACAGAAGAGATAACATTAATAGCAATAAAAATCGATGAAGAAAAAGGAAAATCTACAAGTGGACACACTGCAGGACTCATCAGACTGTAAGCTGAGTGTATATTCAAGGGAGAGACAGTGCTAACCTCACTCAGGAAGGAGCCAGGAGTGAGCACAGTGATGAACATATCACCAGTGGCGCACATCAACCGAGTAACTTCAGTAACAATGTTATTAGAATTACCGACAATATATTAGGTAAGAGGACAACACATGTGCAACAAATGCCACATTTTACTGTGGCAACGTTTCGCTCTCCAGGAGCTTTGTCAGGCAATGAGTGCTTGGTGCACCTAAGGTTACACATCAAGAATGTCAGCAATCATACACTTGTTTATCTTACCTATGCCAGGACCATCTTCGAGTACGCAGCACCAGCACTGAGCCCACACCTTCTAAAGTGTGTTCAGTGTATATATACACAGCAATTTGCTGGTAATGTCGAGACACAGACTCTTAACAGCATTTACTACCATTGCAAACTACGGATACGTAAACATACGCTGATTCTGCGGGGAATTTTCCCTCTGGCTAACTCTCTTCTACACGCTCTCCCAGAATTTACTCAACTTATTCCAAAAATGACGACTGAGTGAATTTTTTCCTTAAAAGTTATCTTTAAAAAAATGAAATTTACTTCACAATCTCGGGATAAATAATAAAGCAAATGAACGTGTTAACAGTGGTTAAATTGTTAGGTTTATGTGTAGACGGAAGTGTCTGTAAATTATTGAAAGGAGGAGAGAGAGAGAGAGAGAGAGAGAGAGAGAGAGAGAGAGAGAGAGAGAGAGAGAGATGTATCTCACAAGCAGCTGGGAAGCGGATTCACAAGTCCATCAACAAGTTAGGAACAGTCCCTCCCTCCACGCCTCCAAGTTGTACCCAGAGACTATGTGAACTTAAGTTAGCCTCTAAGGCTATAAGTTAGTCCTTACACTACTAACTTATTCCTCAGCTTGCTGACTTACTCTCCAGGGCAAGAGTTATTTTTAAATGCCCTAAGAAAACACCCAGATGCTTACACTGCGACGCTTCCTAAGTTATTCTGTGATAACTCATGGTTATCAAGCAGCTCCAAGTTATGTTCTCGGGGTTCCCACGATACAAACTTATCTTACACGTAAAAGAACTTAAATTATACTTACACACACACACACACACACACACACACACACACACACACACACACACACATCATAATATAGATCTCTCACTGAAAAAAAAATCGATGGTATGACTTGAGAAGCGACAAGCCGGGGAGAGGAGGCTAGAGGAGGGACGGAAGGATAGTGAGGAAATGATAGCAGGATAGGAGGAGATGGTGGAATTAGCTCCCCCACTTCTACCATGGGGAGAACCTAGGGAAGAAAAATGGCCGTTTCTCCCCACACGTAAGGAAAGGGAGAGGACCATACCTGGGCTCACCTACCTGTGGCTGCAGGAGTCGAGTGTCAGGCACTGTGTCTTAGCTTGTCACCTGCCAGGTTCACACCTGTACTCACCTAATTATACTTACCTAACTGTGGTTGCAGGGGTCGATTCATGTGTGTGTGTGTGTGTGTGTGTGTGTGTGTGTGTGTGTGTGTGTGTGTGTGTGTGTGTGTGTGTGTGTGTGTGTGTGTGTGTGTGTGTGTGTGTCCAAGAACTCTGCCTGAGATCGATGTTTTGAGACTAGCTACAGGGTGGAACAGTCTGGCAGGAGAGTGGAACAATCTATCTGGAGAGTGGAACAATCTATCTGGAGAGTGAAACAATCTGGTTGGAGAGTGGAACAATCTGGTTGAAGAGTGGAACAATCTGGTTGGAGAGTGGAACAATCTGGTTGGAGAGTGGAACAATCTGGCTGGAGAGTGGAACAATCTGGCTGGAGAGTGGAACAATCTGGTTGGAGAGTGGAACAATCTGGCTGGAGAGTGGAACAATCTATCTGGAGAGTGGAACAATCTGGCTGGAGAGTGAAACAATCTGGTTGGAGAGTGGAACAATCTGGTTGAAGAGTGGAACAATCTGGTTGGAGAGTGGAACAATCTGGTTGGAGAGTGGAACAATCTGGCTGGAGAGTGGAACAATCTGGCTGGAGAGTGGAACAATCTGGTTGGAGAGTGGAACAATCTGGCTGGAGAGTGGAACAATCTATCTGGAGAGTGGAACAATCTGGCTGGAGAGTGAAACAATCTGGTTGGAGAGTGGAACAATCTGGTTGAAGAGTGGAACAATCTGGTTGGAGAGTGGAACAATCTGGTTGGAGAGTGGAACAATCTGGCTGGAGAGTGGAACAATCTGGCTGGAGAGTGAAACAATCTGGTTGGAGAGTGGAACAATCTGGTTGGAGAATGGAACAATCTGGCTGGAGAGTGGAACAATCTATCTGGAGAGTGGAACAATCTGGCTGGAGAGTGAAACAATCTGGTTGGAGAGTGGAACAATCTGGTTGAAGAGTGGAACAATCTGGTTGGAGAGTGGAACAATCTGGTTGGAGAGTGGAACAATCTGGCTGGAGAGTGAAGCAATCTGGTTGGAGAGTGGAACAATCTGGTGGGAGAGTGGAACAATCTGGCTGGAGAGTGGAACAATCTATCTGGCGAGTGGAACAACCTGGCTGGAGAGTGGAGCAATCTGGTTGAAGAGTGGAACAATCTGGTTGGAGAGTTGAACAATCTGGTTGGAGAGTGGAACAAACTGGCTGGAAAGTGAAACAATCTGGTGGGAGAGTGGAACAATCTGGCTGGAGAGTGGAACAATCTGGTTGGAGAGTGGAACAATCTAGTTGGAGAGTGGAACAATCTGGTTGCAGAGTGGAACAATCTGGCTGGAGAGTGGAACAATCTGGCTGGAGAGTGGAACAATCTGGTTGGAGAGAGGAACAATCTGGCTGGAGAGTGGAACAATCTTGTTGGAGAGTGGAACAATCTGGCTGGAGAGTGAAACAATCTGGCTGGAGAGTGGAACAATCTGGTTGGAGAGTGGAACAATCTGGCTGGAGAGTGGAACAATCTGGCTGGAGAGTGGAACAATCTGGCCGGACAATGGAACAATCTCGCTGGAGAGCGCAACAGTCTGGCTGGACGGCGGAACAGTCCAGGTAGAGGGTGGAAGAGTCCAGCTAGAGGGTGGAACAGTCCAGTTAGAGGGTGGAACATTCCATCTAGAGGGTGGAACAGTCCAGTTAGAGGGTGAAACAGTCCAGTTAGAAAGTGGAACAGTCCAGTTAGAGGGTGGAACAGTCCAGTTAGAGAGTGGAACAGTCCAGTTAGAGGGTGGAACAGTCCAGTTAGAGGGTGGAACAGTCCAGTTAGAGGGTGGAACAGTCCAGTTAGAGGGTGGAACAGTCCAGTTAGAGGGTGGAACAGTCCAGTTAGAGAGTGGAACAGTCCAGTTAGAGGGTGGAACAGTCCAATTAGAGGATGGAACAGTCCAGTTAGAGGGTGGAACAGTCCAGTTAGAGGGTGGAACAGTCCAGTTAGAGGGTGGAACAGCCCAGTTAGAGGGTGGAACAGTCCAGTTAGAGGGTGGAACAGTCCAGTTAGAGGGTGGAACAGTCCAGTTAGAGGGTGGAACAGTCCAGTTAGAGGGTGGAACAGTCCAGTTAGAGGGTGGAACAGCCCAGTTAGAGGGTGGAACAGTCCAGTTAGAGGGTGGAACAGTCCAGTTAGAGGGTGGAACAGTCCAGTTAGAGGGTGGAACAGTCCAGTTAGAGGGTGGAACAGTCCATTAGAGGGTGGAACAGTCCAGTTAGAGGGTGGAACAGACCAGTTAGAGGGTGGAACAGTCCAGTTAGAGGGTGGAACAGTCCAATTAGAGGGTGGAACAGTCCAGTTAGGGGTGGAACAGTCCAGTTAGAGGGTGGAACAGTCCAGTTAGAGGGTGGAACAGTCCAGTTAGAGGGTGGAACAGTCCAGTTAGAGGGTGGAACAGCCCAGTTAGAGGGTGGAACAGTCCAGTTAGAGGGTGGAACAGTCCAGTTAGAGGGTAGAACAGTCCAGTTAGAGGGTGGAACAGTCCAGTTAGAGGGTGGAACAGCCCAGTTAGAGGGTGGAACAGTCCAGTTAGAAGGTGGAACAGTCCAGTTAGAGGGTGAAACAGTCCAGTTAGAGGGTGGAACAGTCCAGTTAGAAGGTGGAACAGTCCAGTTAGAGGGTGGAACAGGCCAGTTAGAGGGTGGAACAGTCCAGTTAGAGGGTGGAACAGTCCAGTTAGAGGGTGGAACAGTCCAGTTAGAGGGTGGAACAGTCCATTAGAGGGTGGAACAGTCCAGTTAGAGGGTGGAACAGACCAGTTAGAGGGTGGAACAGTCCAGTTAGAGGGTGGAACAGTCCAATTAGAGGGTGGAACAGTCCAGTTAGGGGTGGAACAGTCCAGTTAGAGGGTGGAACAGTCCAGTTAGAGGGTGGAACAGTCCAGTTAGAGGGTGGAACAGTCCAGTTAGAGGGTGGAACAGCCCAGTTAGAGGGTGGAACAGTCCAGTTAGAGGGTGGAACAGTCCAGTTAGAGGGTGGAACAGTCCAGTTAGAGGGTGGAACAGTCCAGTTAGAGGGTGGAACAGTCCAGTTAGAGGGTGGAACAGTCCAGTTAGAGGATGGAACAGTCCAGTTAGAGGGTGGAACAGTCCAGTTAGAGGGTGGAACAGTCCAGTTAGAGGGTGGAACAGTCCAGTTAGAAGGTGGAACAGTCCAGGAAGAGGGTGGAACAGTCCAGTTAGAGGGTGGAACAGTCCAGTTAGAGGGTGGAACAGTCCAGTTAGAGGGTGGAACAGTCCAATTAGAGGGTGGAACAGTCCAGTTAGAGGGTGGAACAGTCCAGTTAGAGGGTGGAACAGTCCAGTTAGAGGGTGGAACAGTCCAGTTAGAAGGTGGAACAGTCCAGTTAGAGGGTGGAACAGTCCAGTTAGAGGGTGGAACAGTCCAGTTAGAGGGTGGAACAGTCCAGTCAGAGGGTGGAACAGTCCAGTTAGAGGGTGGAACAGTCCAGTTAGAGGGTGGAACAGTCCAGTTAGAGGGTGGAACAGTCCAGTTAGAGGGTGGAACAGTCCAGTTAGAGGGTGGAACAGTCCAGTTAGAGGGTGGAACAGTCCAGTTAGAGGGTGGAACAGTCCAGTTAGAAGGAGAGAGTTTTATTCTGGCACATTTTTACTAAGACTTTTCTGAGTAGCAATTATCCTCTTCACACTTACCAACACTTACCAACACATAATAACACATACCAACACTTACCAACACTTACCAACACTTATCAACACTTACCAACATTTACCAAAACTTACCAACAATTATCAACACTTACCAACACTTACCAACACTTACCAACACTTACCAACACTTACCAACACTTACCAACACTTACCAACACTTTCCAACACTTACCAACACTTACCAACACTTACAAACACTTACCAACACTTTTATGAAACAAATTTACAAAACACTTTATGGTTCACTTAGAAAGGCACTTTTTGATATGTGAATGTACTTTTGTCAAGTACTCTTAAATGTGCATCAAGTGGCCGGATAGTCTCTCAAACGGATAAAGTGTCTCTCTGATGGATAAAGTGTCTCTCTAACGGATAAAGTGTCTCTATGATGGATAAAGTGTCTCTCTAACGGATAAAGTGTCTCTATGATGGATAAAGTGTCTCTCAAACGGATAAAGTGTCTCTCTGATGGATAAAGTGTCTCTCTAACGGATAAAGTGTCTCTATGATGGATAAAGTGTCTCACTGATGGATAAAGTGTCTTTCTGATGGATAAAGTGTCTCTCTGATGGATAAAGTGTCTCTCTAATGGATAAAGTGTCTCTCTGATGGATAAAGTGTCTCTCTAACGGTTAAAGTGTCTATCTAACGGAAAAAGTGTCTCTCTGATGGATAAAGTGTCAATCTGATGGATAAAGTGTCTCTCTGATGGATAAAATGTCTCTCTGATGGATAAAGTGTCTCTCTGATGGATAAAGTGTCTCTCTGATGGATAAAGTGACTGTCTGATGGATAAAGTGTCTCTCTGATGGATAAAGTGTCTCTCTGATGGATAAAGTGTCTCTCTATCGGATAAAGTGTCTCTCTGATGGATAAAGTGTCTCACTGATGGATAAAGTGTCTCTCTGATGGATAAAGTGTCTCTCTGATGGATAAAGTGTCTCTCTGATGGATAAAGTGTCTCTCTGATGGACAAAGTGTCTCTCTGATGGATAAAGTGTCTCACTGATGGATAAAGTGTCTCTCTAACTGATAAAGTGTCTCTGATGGATAAAGTGTCTCTGTGATGGATAAAGTGTCTCTATAACGGATAAAGTGTCTCTATAACGGATAAAGTGTCTCTCTGATGGGTAAAGTGTCTCTCTGATGGATAAAGTGTCTCTCTGATGGATAAAGTGTCTCTCTGATGAATAAAGTGTCTCTCTGATGGAAAAAGTGTCTCTCTGATGGATAAAGTGTCTCTCTGATGGGTAAAGTGTCTCTCTGATGGATAAAGTGTCTCTCTGATTGATAAAGTGTCTCTCTGATGAATAAAGTCTCTCTCTGATGGATAAAGTGTCTCTCTGATGGATAAAGTGTCTCTCTAACGGATAAAGTGTCTCTCAGATGGATAAAGTGTCTCTCTGATGGATGAAGTGTCTCTCTGATGGATAAAGTGTCTCACTGATGGATAAAGTGTCTCTCTGATGGATAAAATGTCTCACTGACGGATAAAGTGTCTCTCTGATGGATCAATTGTCTCTCTAACGTATAAAGTGTCTCTCTGATGGATAAAGTGACTCTCTAATGGATAAAGTGTCTCTCTAACGGATAAAGTGTCTCTCTGATGGATAAAGTGTCTCTCTGATGGATAAAGTGTCTCTCTAACGGTTAAAGTGTCTCTCTGATGGATAAAGTGTCTCTCTGATGGATAAAGTGTTTCTCTGATGGACAAAGTGTCTCTCTGATGGATAAAGTATCTTTCTGATGGAAAAGTGTCTCTCTGATGGACAAAGTGTCTCTCTAACGGATAAAGTGTCTCTCTGACGGATAAAGTGTCTCTCTGACGGATAAAGTGTCTCTCTGATGGATAAAGTGTCTCTTTCGTGGATAAAGCGTCTCTCTATCGGATAAAGTGTCTCTCTGATGGCGGATAAAGTGCCTCTCAGATGTATAAAGTGTCTCTCAGATGGATACATTGTCTCTCTGATGGAAAAAGTGTCTCTCTGATGGATAAAGTGTCTCTCTGATGGACAAAGTGTCTCTCTGATGGATAAAGTGTCTCTCTGATGGATAAAATGTCTCACTGATGGATAAAGTGTCTCTCTGATGGATAAAGTGCCTCTCAGATGTATAAAGTGTCTCTCAGATGGATACAGTGTCTCTCTGATGGAAAAAGTGTCTCTCTGATAGACAAAGTGTCTCTCTGATGGATAAAGTGTCTCTCTGATGGATAAAATGTCTCTCTGATGGATAAAGTGTCTCTCTGATGGATAAAGTGTCTCTCTGATGGATAAAATGTCTCTCTGATGGATAAAGTGTCTCTGTAACGGATAAAGAGTCTCTCTGATGGATAAAGTGTCTCTCTAACGGATAAAGTGTCTCTCTGATGGATAAAGTGTCTCACTGATGGATAAAGTGTCTCTCTGATGGATAAAGTGTCTCTCTGATGGATAAAGTGTCTCTTTGATGGATAAAGTGTCTCTCTAACGGATAAAGTGTCTCTTCGTTGGATAAAGTGTCTCTCTGATGGATAAATTGTCTCACTGATGGATAAAGTGTCTCTCTGATGGATAAAGTGTCTCTCATGGATAAAGTGTCTCTCTAACGGATAAAGTGTCTCTCTGATGGATAAAGTGTCTCACTGATGGATAAAGTGTCTCTCTGACGGATAAAGTGTCTCTCTGATGGATGAAGTGTCTCTCTGATGGATAAAGTGTCTCTCTGATGGATAAAGTGTCTCTCATGGATAAAGTGTCTCTCTAACGGATAAAGTGTCTCTCTGATGGATAAAGTGTCTCACTGATGGATAAAGTGTCTCTCTGATGGATAAAGTGTCTCTCTGATGGATAAAGTGTCTCTCTGATGGATAAAGTGTCTCTCTAACGGATAAAGTGACTCTTTGGTGGATAAAGTGTCTCTCTGATGGATAAATTGTCTCACTGATGGATAAAGTGTCTCTCTGATGGATAAAGTGTCTCTCATGGATAAAGTGTCACTCTGACGGATAAAGTGTCTCTCTGATGGATAAAGCGTCTCTCTGATGGATAAAGTGTCTCTCTGATGGATAAAGTGTCTCTCTGATGGATAAAGTGTCTCTCTAACGGATAAAGTGTCTCTCTGGTGGATAAAGTGTCTCTCTGACGGATAAAGTGTCTCTCTGATGGATAAAGTGTCTCTCTGATGGATAAAGTGTCTCTCTGATGGGTAGAATATCTCTGATGGATAAAGTGTCTCTCTGATGGATAAAGTGTCTCTCTAACGGATAAAGTGTCTCTCTGATGGATAAAGTGTCTCTCTGATGGATAAAGTGTCTCTCTGGTGGATAAAGTGTCTCTCTGATGGATAATGTGTCTCTCTAACGGATAAATTGTCTCTTTGATGGATAAAGTGTCTCTCTGATGGATAAAGTGTCTCTCTAACGGTTAAAGTGTCTCTGTGATGCATAAAGTGTCTCACCGATGGATAAAGTGTCTCTCTGATGGATAAAGTGTCTCTCTGATGGATAAAGTGCCTCTCTAACGGATGAAGTGTCTCTCTGATGGATAAAGTGTCTCTCTGATGGATAAAGTGTGTTTCTGATGGATAAAGTGTCTCTCTAACGGATAAATTGTCTCTTTGATGGATAAAGTGTCTTTCTGATGGATAAAGAGTCTCTCTGATGGATAAAGTGTCTCTCTGATGGATAAAGTCTCTCTCTGATGGATAAAGTGTCTCTCTAACGGATAAATTGTCTCTTTGATGGATAAAGTGTCTCTCATGGATAAAGTGTCTCTCTAACGGATAAAGTGTCTCTCTGATGGATAAAGTGTCTCACTGATGGATAAAGTGTCTCTCTGACGGATAAAGTGTCTCTCTGATGGATGAAGTGTCTCTCTGATGGATAAAGTGTCTCTCTGATGGATAAAGTGTCTCTCTAACGGATAAAGTGGCTCTTTGGTGGATAAAGTGTCTCTCTGATGGATAAATTGTCTCACTGATGGATAAAGTGTCTCTCTGATGGATAAAGTGTCTCTTTGATGGATAAAGTGTCACTCTGATGGATAAAGTGTCTCTCTGATGGATAAAGTGTCTCTCTAACGGATAAAGTGTCTCTCTGATTGATAAAGTGTCTCTCTGATGGATAAAGTGTGTTTCTGATGGATAAAGTGTCTCTCTAACGGATAAATTGTCTCTTTGATGGATAAAGTGTTTTTCTGATGGATAAAGTGTCTCTCTGATGGATAAAGTGTCTCTCTGATGGATAAAGTCTCTCACTGATGGATAAAGTGTCTCTCTGATGGATAAAGTGTCTCTCTAACGGATAAATTGTCTCTTTGATGGATAAAGTGTCTCTCATGGATAAAGTGTCTCTCTAACGGATAAAGTGTCTCTGATGGATAAAGTGTCTCACTGATGGATAAAGTGTCTCTCTGACGGATAAAGTGTCTCTCTGATGGATGAAGTGTCTCTCTGATGGATAAAGTGTCTCTCTGATGGATAAAGTGTCTCTCTAACGGATAAAGTGACTCTTTGGTGGATAAAGTGTCTCTCTGATGGATAAATTGTCTCACTGATGGATAAAGTGTCTCTCTGATGGATAAAGTGTCTCTCATGGATAAAGTGGCACTCTAACGGATAAAGTGTCTCTCTGGTGGATAAAGTGTCTCTCTGACGGATAAAGTGTCTCTCTGATGGATAAAGTGTCTCTCTGATGGATAAAGTGTCTCTCTGATGGGTAAAATATCTCTGATGGATAAAGTGTCTCTCTGATGGATAAAGTGTCTCTCTAACGGATAAAGTGTCTCTCTGATGGATAAAGTGTCTCTCTGATGGGTAAAATATCTCTGATGGATAAAGTGTCTCTCTGATGGATAAAGTGTCTCTCTAACGGATAAAGTGTCTCTCTGATGGATAAAGTGTCTCTCTTATGGATAAAGTGTCTCTCTGGTGGATAAAGTGTCTCTCTGATGGATAAAGTGTCTCTCTAACGGATAAATTGTCTCTTTGATGGATAAAGTGTCTCTCTGATGGATAAAGTGTCTCTCTAACGATTAAAGTGTCTCTGTGATGCATAAAGTGTCTCACCGATGGATAAAGTGTCTCTCTGATGGATAAAGTGTCTCTCTGATGGATAAAGTGCCTCTCTAACGGATGAAGTGTCTCTCTGATGGATAAAGTGTCTCACTGATGGTTAAAGTGTCTCTCTGATGGATAAAGTGTCTCTCTAAAGGATAAAGCGTCTCTCTGATGGATAAAGTGTCTCTCTGATGGATAAAGTGTCTCTCTGATGGATAAAATGTCTCTCTGATAGATAAAGTGTCTCACTGATGGATAAAGTGTCTCTCTGATGGATAAAGTGTCTCTCTGATGGATAAAGTGACTCTTTGATGGATAAAGTGTCTCTCTAACGGATAAAGTGTCTCTTCGTTGGATAAAGTGTCTCTCTGATGGATAAATTGTCTCACTGATGGATAAAGTGTCTCTCTGATGGATAAAGTGTCTCTCATGGATAAAGTGTCTCTCTAACGGATAAAGTGTCTCTCTGATGGATAAAGTGTCTCACTGATGGATAAAGTGTCTCTCTGACGGATAAAGTGTCTCTCTGATGGATGAAGTGTCTCTCTGATGGATAAATTGTCTCTCTGATGGATAAAGTGTCTCTCTGATGGATAAAGTGTCTCTCTAACGGATAAAGTGACTCTTTGGTGGATAAAGTGTCTCTCTGATGGATAAATTGTCTCACTGATGGATAAAGTGTCTCTCTGATGGATAAAGTGTCTCTCATGGATAAAGTGTCACTCTGACGGATAAAGTGTCTCTCTGATGGATAAAGCGTCTCTCTGATGGATAAAGTGTCTCTCTGATGGATAAATTGTCTCTCTGATGGATAAAGTGTCTCTCTAACGGATAAAGTGTCTCTCTGGTGGATAAAGTGTCTCTCTGACGGATAAAGTGTCTCTCTGATGGATAAAGTGTCTCTCTGATGGATAAAGTGTCTCTCTGATGGGTAGAATATCTCTGATGGATAAAGTGTCTCTCTGATGGATAAAGTGTCTCTCTAACGGATAAAGTGTCTCTCTGATGGATAAAGTGTCTCTCTGATGGATAAAGTGTCTCTCTGGTGGATAAAGTGTCTCTCTGATGGATAATGTGTCTCTCTAACGGATAAATTGTCTCTTTGATGGATAAAGTGTCTCTCTGATGGATAAAGTGTCTCTCTAACGGTTAAAGTGTCTCTGTGATGCATAAAGTGTCTCACCGATGGATAAAGTGTCTCTCTGATGGATAAAGTGTTTCTCTGATGGATAAAGTGCCTCTCTAACGGATGAAGTGTCTCTCTGATGGATAAAGTGTCTCTCTGATGGATAAAGTGTGTTTCTGATGGATAAAGTGTCTCTCTAACGGATAAATTGTCTCTTTGATGGATAAAGTGTCTCTCATGGATAAAGTGTCTCTCTAACGGATAAAGTGTCTCTCTGATGGATAAAGTGTCTCACTGATGGATAAAGTGTCTCTCTGACGGATAAAGTGTCTCTCTGATGGATGAAGTGTCTCTCTGATGGATAAAGTGTCTCTCTGATGGATAAAGTGTCTCTCTAACGGATAAAGTGGCTCTTTGGTGGATAAAGTGTCTCTCTGATGGATAAATTGTCTCACTGATGGATAAAGTGTCTCTCTGATGGATAAAGTGTCTCTTATGGATAAAGTGTCACTCTGACGGATAAAGTGTCTCTCTGATGGATAAAGTGTCTCTCTAACGGATAAAGTGTCTCTCTGATTGATAAAGTGTCTCTCTGATGGATAAAGTGTGTTTCTGATGGATAAAGTGTCTCTCTAACGGATAAATTGTCTCTTTGATGGATAAAGTGTCTTTCTGATGGATAAAGTGTCTCTCTGATGGATAAAGTGTCTCTCTGATGGATAAAGTCTCTCACTGATGGATAAAGTGTCTCTCTGATGGATAAAGTGTCTCTCTAACGGATAAATTGTCTCTTTGATGGATAAAGTGTCTCTCATGGATAAAGTGTCTCTCTAACGGATAAAGTGTCTCTCTGATGGATAAAGTGTCTCACTGATGGATAAAGTGTCTCTCTGACGGATAAAGTGTCTCTCTGATGGATGAAGTGTCTCTCTGATGGATAAAGTGTCTCTCTGATGGATAAAGTGTCTCTCTAACGGATAAAGTGACTCTTTGGTGGATAAAGTGTCTCTCTGATGGATAAATTGTCTCACTGATGGATAAAGTGTCTCTCTGATGGATAAAGTGTCTCTCATGGATAAAGTGGCACTCTAACGGATAAAGTGTCTCTCTGGTGGATAAAGTGTCTCTCTGACGGATAAAGTGTCTCTCTGATGGATAAAGTGGCTCTCTGATGGATAAAGTGTCTCTCTGATGGGTAAAATATCTCTGATGGATAAAGTGTCTCTCTGATGGATAAAGTGTCTCTCTAACGGATAAAGTGTCTCTCTGATGGATAAAGTGTCTCTCTTATGGATAAAGTGTCTCTCTGGTGGATAAAGTGTCTCTCTGATGGATAAAGTGTCTCTCTAACGGATAAATTGTCTCTTTGATGGATAAAGTGTCTCTCTGATGGATAAAGTGTCTCTCTAACGATTAAAGTGTCTCTGTGATGCATAAAGTGTCTCACCGATGGATAAAGTGTCTCTCTGATGGATAAAGTGTCTCTCTGATGGATAAAGTGCCTCTCTAACGGATGAAGTGTCTCTCTGATGGATAAAGTGTCTCACTGATGGTTAAAGTGTCTCTCTGATGGATAAAGTGTCTCTCTAAAGGATAAAGCGTCTCTCTGATGGATAAAGTGTCTCTCTGATGGATAAAGTGTCTCTCTGGTGGATAAAATGTCTCTCTGATGGATAAAGTGTCTCTCTAACGGATAAATTGTCTCTTTGATGGATAAAGTGTCTTTCTGATGGATAAAGTGTCTCTCTGATGGATAAAGTCTCTCTCTGTTGGATAAAGTGTCTCTCTAACGGTTAAAGTGTCTCTGTGATGCATAAAGTGTCTCACTGATGGTTAAAGTGTCTCTCTGATGGATAAAGTGTCTCTCTAAAGGGTAAAGTGTCTCTCTGATGGATAAAGTGTCTCTCTAACGGATAAAGTGTCTCTCTGATGGATAAAGTGTCTGTCTGATGGATAAAGTGTCTCTCTGGTGGATAAAGTGTCTCTAATGGATAAAGTGTCTCTTTGATGGATAAAGTGTCTCTCTGATGGATAAAGTGTCTCTGTGGTGGATAAAGTGTCTCTCTGGTGGATAAAGTGTCTCTCTGACGGATAAAGTGTCTCTGTGACGGATAAAGTTTCTCTTTCATGGATAAAGTGTCTCTCTGACGGATAAAGTGTCTCTCTGACGGATAAAGTGCCTCTATGATGGATAAAGTGTCTCTTTGATGGATAAAGTGTCTCTCTGACGGATAAAGTGTCTCTCTGGCGGATAAAGTGTCTCTCTGACAGATAAAGTGTCTCTCTGACGGAAAAAGTGTCTCTCTGACGGATAAAGTGTCTCTCTGACGGATAAAGTGCCTCTATGATGGATAAAGTGTCTCTCTGACGGATAAAGTGTCTCTCTGACGGATAAAGTGTCTCTCTGACAGATAAAGTGTCTCTCTGACGGAAAAAGTGTCTCTCTGACGTATAAAGTGTCTCTCTGACAGATAAAGTCTCTCTATGACGGATAAAGTGTCTCTTTGACGGATAAAGTGTCTCTCTAGTGGATAAAGTGTCTCTCTGATGATAAAAGTGTCTCTCTGACGGATAAAGTGTCTCTGGCGAATAAAGTGTCTCTGACGGATTAAGTGTCTCCCTTGCGGATAAAGTGTCTCTCTGGCGGATAAAGTGTCTCTCTGACGGATAAAGTGCCTCTGTGATGGATAAAGTGTCTCTCTGACGGATAAAGTGTCTCTCTGACGGATAAAGTGTCTCTCTGACAGATAAAGTGTCTCTGACGGAAAAAGTGTCTCTCTGACGGATAAAGTGTCTCTCTGACGGATAAAGTGCCTCTATGATGGATAAAGTGTCTCTCTGACGGATAAAGTGTCTCTCTGACGGATAAAGTGTCTCTCTGACAGATAAAGTGTCTCTCTGACGGATAAAGTGCCTCTCTGACGGATAAAGTGCCTCTCTGACGGATAAAGTGCCTCTCTGACGGATAAAGTGTCTCCCCAGCGGATAAAGTGTTTGGTGGGTGGATTGCAGCAACAATCCTGGGAAAGTGCTAAATCCGTACGAGTTGTACAGTGCCTGGGGAATAAGAGACAAACAGGACTGATGAGAGGGAGGGGAAGGATTGCTCCAGTTACCTGGATCAAGATCCCTAGTCACCGTCAAGAGTCCCTAGCCACCATCAAGAGTCCCTTGCCACCATCAAGAGTCACTAGCCACCATCAAGAGTCCCTTGCCACCATCAAGAGTCACTAGCCACCATCAAGAGTCCCTTGCCACCATCAAGAGTCACTAGCCACCATCAAGAGTCACTAGCCACCATCAAGAGTCCCTTGCCACCATCAAGAGTCACTAGCCACCATCAAGAGTCACTAGCCACCATCAATAGTCCCTTGCCACCATCAAGAGTTCCCAGCCACCATCAAGGTCACCTAGCCAACATTAAGATCACCTAACCAGCATCAAGGTCACCTAACCAGCATCAAGGTCATCTAGTTATCAAGGTCACTTAGTCAGTATCAAGGTCACCTATCCAGCATCAAGGTCACCTAGCCAGCATTAAGGTCACCTAGCCAGCATCAAGGTCACCTAACCAGCATCAGGGTCATCTAACCTGCATCAAGGTCACCTAACCAGCATCAAAGTCACCTAACCAGCATCAAGGTCACCTAGTCATCATCAAAGTCACTTAGTCAGCATCATGGTTACCTAGTCATCATCAAGATCACCTAGTCAGCACCAAAGACACTTAGCCAGCATCAAGATCACCTAACCAGCATCAAGGTCACCTAGCCAGCATCAAGGTCACCTAGCCAGCATCAAGGTCTCCTAACCACCATCAAGGTCACCTAACCAGCATCAAAGTCACCTAAACAGCATCAAGGTCGCCTAACCAGCATCAAGGCCACCTAACCAGCATCAAGGTCACCTAGTCATCATCAAGGACACCTAGTCAGCAAAAAGTTCATCTAGCCATCATCAAGGTCACCTAACCAGCATCAAGGTCACCAACCAGCATCAAGGTCACCTAACCAACATCAAAGTCACCTAACCAGCATCAAGATCACTTGGACAGCCTCAAGGTCACCTAGTCATCATCAAGGTCACCTAGTCAGCATAAAGGTCACCTAGCCAACATCAAGGTCTCCTAGTCATCATCAAGGTCACTTGGACATCAAGGTCACCTAATCATCATCAAGGCCATCTAGTCAGCATCAAGGTCACCTAGACAGCATCAAGGTCTCCTAGTCATCGTCTTGGTCAGCATCAAGGTCACCTAGTCATCATCAAGGTCACCTAGTCAGCATCAAGATCACCTAGTCAGCATCGAGGTCACCTAGCCAGCATCAAGGTTTCCTAAACAGCGTCAAGGTCACCTAACCGGCATCAAGGTCACCTAACCAGCATCAAGGTCACCTAGTCATCATCAAGGTCACCTAGTCAGCATCAAGGTCATCTACCCAGCAGCAAGGTCACCTAGTCAGCATTAAAGTCACCTACTCAGCATCAAGGTCACCTAATCAGCATCAAGTTCATCTAGTCAGCATCAAGGTCACCTAGTCAGCATCAAGGTCACCTAGCCAGCATCAAGGTCATCTAGCCAGCAGCAAGGTCATCTGGTCGGCATCAAGGTCACCTATTCAGCATCAAGGTCACCTACTCAGCATCAAGGTCACCTACTCAGCATCAAGGTCACCTACTCAGCATCAAGGTCACTTAATCAGCACCAAGGTCATCTAGCCAGCATTAAGGTCACTTAGCATCAAGGACACCTAGCCAGCATCAAGGCGCCTCCTCTTAAATCTTAATGAAGGATGGACTGACCACGAGTGAGAGGCCTTGATCAGCTACCAAAGGGGGGTGTCGCACCCTTAAATTTAGGGAGAGTCTTCCCCTCAAGGGTGAGTCGTCTCTGTTTATTAAGGGGCGTCGCCCCCTTAAGTCGTTTATAAAGTTAGCTTACCTGTCTCTGCTGATGATGGAGCCTAGGTGCACCTAAGTGAATTGAGGTGAAGACAACTCAAACCTAGGTGAAGGCTTTTACCTATGTGAGTATAGCTGTGAGTATATGCTTGCTGTCAGGTGAGTATGCTTGCTGTCAGGTGAGTATGCTTGCTGTCAGGTGAGTATGCTTGTTGTCAGGTGAGTATGCTTGCTATCAGGTGAGTATGCTTGCTATCAGGTGAGTATGCTTGCTGTCAGGTGAGTATGCTTGCTGTCAGGTGAGTATGCTTGCTATCAGGTGAGTATGCTTGCTGTCAGGTGAGTATGCTTGCTGTCAGGTGAGTATGCTTGCTGTCAGGTGAGTATGCTTGCTGTCAGATGAGTATGCTTGCTGTCAGGTGAGTATGCTTGCTGTCAGGTGAGTATGCTTGCTGTCAGGTGAGTATGCTTGCTGACATATGAGT
>NC_091336.1:10083988-10086488 GCF_038502225.1 Cherax quadricarinatus
CAAATGTAGTCCCAACTTTTAAAAAGAGAGACAGACGTGAGGCACTAAACTACAGACCTGTATCACTAACATGTATTGTATGCAAAGTCATGGAGAAGATCATCAGGAGGAGAGTGGTGGAGCACCTGGAAAGAAACAAGTGTATAATTGACAACCAGCACGGTTTCAGGGAAGGAAAATCCTGTGTCACAAACCTACTGGAGTTTTATGACAAGGTGACAGAAGTAAGACAAGAGAGAGAGGGGTGGATCGACTGCATTCTTTGGAATGCAAGAAGGCCTTCGACACAGTTCCTCACAAGAGGTTACTGCAAAAGCTAGGGGATCAGGCACTCATAACAGGAAAGGCACTGCAATGGATCAGAGAATACCTGACAGGGAGGCAACAACGAGTCATGGTACGTGACGAGGTGTCAGAGTGGGCGCCTGTGACAAGCGGGGTTCCACAGGGGATCAGTCCTAGGACCTGTGCTGTTTCTGGTATATGTGAATGAAAATAACGGAAGGGATAGACACAGAAGTGTCCTTGTTTGCAGATGATGTGAAGTTAATGAGCAGAATCAAATCGGACGAGGATCAGGCAAAACTACAAAGAGACCTGGACAGGCTACAAGCCTGGTCCAGCAACTGGCTCCTTGAGTTTAACCCTGCCAAATGCAAAGTCATGAAGATTGGGGAAGGGCAAAGAAGACCACAGACACAATATAGTCTAGATGGACAAAGACTGCAAACCTCACTCAAGGAAAAAGATCTGGGAGTGAGTATAACACCGAGCATATCTCCTGAGGCGCACATCAATCAGATAACTGCTGCAGCCCCCTCAAGGAAGGTTCCTTGATGTTGGTGAGGGGCTCTTGATTTAGGGAATTGGATCTGTGCTCCAGTTCCCCGAATTAAGCCTGAATACCTTCCACATCCCCCGCCCCAGGCGCTGTATAATCCTCCGGGTTTAGAGCTTCCCCCTTGATTATAATAATAATAATAATAATAATAATAATTGCTGCAGCATACGGGCGTCTGGCAAACCTACGGATAGCATTCCGATACCTCAGTAAGGAATCGTTCAAGACTGTATACCATTTACTTCAGGCCCATACTAGAGTATGCAGCACCAGTTTGGAATCCACACCTAGTCAAGCACGTCAAGAAATTAGAGAAAGTGAAAAGGTTTGCAACAAGACTAGTCCCAGAGCTAAGGGGATTGTCCTACGAAGAAAGGTTGAGGGAAATCGACCTGACGACACTGGAGGACAGGAGGGTCAGGGGAGACATGATAACGACATATAAAATACTGCGCGGAATAGACAAGGTGGACAAAGACCGGATGTTCCAGAGATGGGACACAGACACAAGAGGTCACAATTGGAAGTTGAAGACTCAGATGAATCAAAGGGATGTCAGGAAGTATTTCTTCAGTCATAGAGTAGTCAGGCCGTGGAATAGCCTAGAAAGTGAAGTAGTGGAGGCGGGAACCATACATAGTTTTAAGGCGAGGTATGATAAAGCTCATGGAGCATTGAGAGAGAGGACCTAGTAGCAATCAGTGAAGAGGCGGGGCCAGGAGCTATGACTCGACCCCTGCAACCACAAATAGGTGAGTAAATAGGTGAGTACACACACGCACGCACGCACGCACGCACGCACACACACACACACACACACACACACACACACACACACACACACACACACCCCTGCAACCACAAATAGGTGAGTACAAATAGGTGAGTACACACACACACACACAGGAGAGATAGGGGGAACATGATAGCGACATAAAATGCTGAGAGGAATTGACAAGGTGGACAGAAACAGGATGTTCCAGAGATGGGACACAGCAACAAGGGGACACGGTTGGAAGTTGAAGACACAGATGAATCACAGGGATGTTAGGAAGTATTTCTTCAGTCACAGAGTTGTCAGGAAGTGGAATAGTTTGGGAAGCGATGTAGTGGAGGCAGGATCCATACAAAGCTTTAAGCAGAGGTATGATAAAGCTCATGGTGCAGGGAGAGTGACCCAGTAGCGGCCAGTGAAGAGGCGGGGCCAGGAGCTATAAATCGACCCCTGCAACCACAACTAGGTGAGTACACACACTGTTTGGTGATGTCTTGAAGTCAGTTTATCATTATCTGTTTTTTCCATTTGAATGACTAAGTTCAGAAGGGTTTTCTTCCTGTGATTTGCCTGAGACACTTCCCTGTTACTACCCCTTCATGTCACCTCCCGTCAAACCGTTGCAGGTGTCACTTTCCTGTTAGTTTCCGAGGGTGTACGTGCTGCGCTGACAGATATAACAGTGTACATAAAATGTAAGCACCTGTGTACAGAGAGGTACACAACCTGGAGGACTCGTGGTCTACATCCAGACCCAGACATTACCTCAGACTGATGTTGTCTTACAAGCCTCCAGTCACTCCTGCACTCTGTATCTGACCTCTGCAAGAGAGTGCACTCTGTATCTGACCTCTGCAAGAGAGTGCACTCTGTATCTGACCTCT
>NC_091336.1:10091488-10093988 GCF_038502225.1 Cherax quadricarinatus
AGTGACTAACACTCAGGCACCTACTTACTGCTAGGTGAACAGTGACAGCAGGTGTAAGGTGTCTAGCACCCAGGTACCTACTAACTGCTAGATGAATAGTGACAGTAGTTGTAAGGTGACTAACACTCAGGTACCTACTTACTACTAGGTGAACAGTGACAGCAGGTGTAAGGTGACTAACACCCAGGTACCTACTTACTACTAGATGAATAGTGACAGTAGTTGTAAGGTGACTAACACTCAGGTACCTACTTACTGCTAGGTGAACAGTGCCAGCAGGTGTAAAGTGACTAACACCCAGGTACCTACTTACTACTAGATGAATAGTGACAGTAGGTGTAAAGTGACTAACACTCAGGTACCTACTTACTGCTAGGTGAACAGTGACAGCAGGTGTAAGGTGTCTAGCACCCAGGTACCTACTAACTGCTAGGTGAACAGAGGCAGCAGGTGTAAGGTGACTAACACCCAGGTACCTACTTACTGCTAGGTGGACAGGGACAGCAGTTGTAAGGTGACTAACACCCAGGTACCTACTTGTTACTAGATGAATAGTGACAGTAGGTGTAAGGTGATTAACACCCAGGTACCTACTTACTACTAGATGAATAGTGACAGTAGGCGTAAAGTGACTAACACTCAGGTACCTACTTACTGCTAGGTGAACAGTGACAGCAGGTGTAAGGTGTCTAGCACCCAGGTACCTACTAACAGCTAGGTGAATAGTGACAGTAGTTGTAAGGTGACTAACACTCAGGTACCTACTTACTGCTAGGTAGACAGGGACAGCAGGTGTAAGGTGACTAACACTCAGGTACCTACTTACTACTAGATGAATAGTGACAGTAGGTGTAAGGTGACTAACACCCAGGTACCTACTTACTACTAGGTGAACAGTGACAGCAGGTGTAAGGTGACTAACACCCAGGTACCTACTTACTGCTAGGTGAACAGTGCCAGCAGGTGTAAAGTGACTAACACCCAGGTACCTACTTACTACTAGATGAATAGTGACAGTAGTTGTAAGGTGACTAACACTCAGGTACATACTTACTACTAGGTGAACAGTGACAGCAGGTGTAAGGTGACTAACACTTAGGTACCTACTTACTGCTAGGTGAACAGTGCCAGCAGGTGTAAGGTGACTAACACCCAGGTACCTACTTACTGCTGGGTGGACAGGGACAGCAGGTGTAAGGTGGCTAACCCAAGTACCTACTTACTGCTAGGTGAAGTGACAACAGATGTAAGGTGACTAACACCCAGGTACCTACTTACTGCTAGGTGAACAAGGACAGCAGGCGTCATGAGACATGTCTAACTTTTCCACTCGTCCAGGGATTGAACCCCAACCACTTCAGTTGTGTACACAAGGTGTCACCACTTGCGCTACAAACCACTGACGTGCATCACCGTGTCTGACCTGAACAAGTGGTGTGCCACAAGGACCAGTCTTGGCACTGGCTCTCTTCTCCGTATATCTAAATTATGATAGTTATTGTTATTATTATTTTTATTATTATTATTATTATTGGTGCTATTGTCATTAATATTATTATTATTATTATTATTATTATTATTATTATTGTTATTATTATTATTATTATTATTATTATTATTATTATTATTATTATTATTATAGTGTTATTATTATTGTAATTATTAGTGTTATCATTACCATTATTATTACCGATATTATTATTATTAAACAAGAGCTATCTAACTCTACTACATATGACCTAATCCTTTATCTTCTGTAAAATGCAGCATCTAATCCTTTATTCTCTGTAAAACACAAGATCCAATTCTTTATCTTCTGTAAAACACAGCATCTAATCTTTTATCCTCTGTAAAACACAAACTCTAACCCTTTATCCTCTGTAAAACACAGCTTCCAATCCTTTATCTTCTGTAAAACACAACATCCAATCCTTTACACAGCGTCAAACAGAATAGCTAGTCCCATAGCCTTCATGAAACAGTATCTAATTCCTTATCAGCCGGCAAATACAATATCGTGTCCATTATCTGAACTGCAATACAATACCCGATCCTCTACCAACCGTGAAAAACAATGCCTGATCCCCTGTCCGTCTGGAGCACATTGTTAAATCCTTTATCCACCGTGGAAGACGGTGCTGGATCCTTTATTACATATCCCAGCGGTATACAAGGATAAGAACCCATCCAATTACAATTATGGAATGTCTCACAGATTCTGTTGGGCTGTTGTTGTTGTTGTTGCTGCTGTTATTGCTGCTGCTGCTGTTATTGCTGCTGCTGCTGTTATTGCTGCTGCTGCTGTTATTGCTGCTGCTGCTGTTATTGCTGCTGCTGCTGTTATTGCTGCTGCTGCTGCTGCTGCTGCTGCTGCTGCTGTTATTGCTGCTGCTGCTGCTGCTGCTGCCGTTATTGCTGCTGCTGCTGTTATTGCTGCTGCTGCTGTTATTGCTGCTGCTGCTGTTATTGCTGCTGCTGCTGTTATTGCTGCTGCTGCTGT
>NC_091336.1:10096488-10313988 GCF_038502225.1 Cherax quadricarinatus
ATTACTGCTGCTGCTGTTATTGCTGCTGCTGCTGCTATTACTGCTGCTGTTATTGCTGCTGCTGCTGCCGCTGTTGTTGTTGCTGCTGCCGCTTTTGTTGTTGCTGCTGCTGCTGTTATTGCTGCTGCTGCTGCTGTTATTGCTGCTGCTGCTGCTGTTATTGCTGCTGCTGCTGCTGTTATTGCTGCTGCTGCTGTTATTGCTGCTGCTGCTGTTATTGCTGCTGCTGATGTTATTGCTGCTGCTGCTGCTGTTATTGCTACTGCTGCTGCTGCTGCTGCTATTGCTGCTACTGCTGTTATTGCTGCTGCTGCTGTTAATCCTGCTGCTGCAGCTGGTATTGCTGCTGCTGCAGCTGGTATTGCTGCTGCTGCTGCTGCTGCTACTGCTGTTATTGCTGCTGCTGCTGCTGCTGCTGCTGTCATTGCTGCTGCTGCAGCTGGTATTGCTGCTGCTGCTGTTATTGCTGCTGCTTCTGTTGTTGTTATTGCTGCTGCTGCTGCTGCTGTTATTGCTGCTGCTGTTGCTGCAGCTGCTGTTATTGCTGCTGCTGCTGCTGTTATTGCTGCTGCTGCTGCTACTGGTGTTGCTGCTGCTGCTGTTATTGCAGCTGATGTTGCTGCTGTTGCTGCTGCTGCTGTTACTGTTGCTGCTACTGTTGCTGCTGCTGCTGTTATTGCTGCTGCTGCTGCTGCTGCTGTTATTGCTGCTGATGTTGCTGTTGTTGGTGCTTCTGCTGTTATTGCTGCTGCTGCTGTTATTGCTGCTGATGTTGCTGTTGTTGCTGCTGCTGCTGATGCTGCTGCTGCTAATGCTGTTGCTGCTTTTATTGCTGATGCTGCTGCTGTTATTGCTGCTGCTGCTGCTGTTATTACTGCTGCTGCTGTTGCTGCTGCTGCTGCTGTTTTTGTTGGTGCTGCTGCTGTTGCTGTTGTTGCTGCTGTGCTGTTGTTGTTGTTGTTGCTGCTGCAGCTGTTGCTGTTGTTGCGTTCACTGCTGCTGTTGCTGCTGCAACAGAGAGTCCAATCTTACAGGCGCTCTTTCTGATATCCACTGCTATAGGAATTGTTGGGAGTCCTCTGTACTCCTGAAGGCCGCTGAGTCCGTTTAAAGGTTCCACGGAGAGAACAGGGTGTTTTGAACGTACCACGGAGAGTCCATGGTGTCTTAAAGGTACCACGTAGAGTACAGGGTGTCTTGAAGGTACCACGGAGAGTACAGGGTGTTTTGAAGGTACCACGGAGAGTACAGGGTGTCTTGAAGGTACCACGGAGAGTCCAGGGTCTTTTGAAGGTACCACGGAGAGTCCGGGGTGTTTTGAAGGTACCACGGAGAGTCCAGGGTGTCTTAAAGGTACCACGGAGAGTACAGGGTGTCTTGAAGGTACCACGGAGAGTGCAGGGTGTTTTGAAGGTACCACGGAGAGTACAGGGTGTCTTGAAGGTACCACGAAGAATGTAGGGTGTCTTAAAGGTACCACGGAGAAGACAGGGTGTCTTAAAGGTACCACGGAGAGTCCAGGGTCTTTTGAAGGTACCACGGAGAGTCCAGGGTGTTTTGAAGGTACCACGGAAAGTCCAGGGTGTCTTAAAGGTACCACGGAGAGTACAAGGTGTCTTGAAGATACCACGGAGAGGCCAGGGTCTTTTGAAGGTACCACGGAGAGTCCAGGGTGTTTTGAAGGTACCACGGAAAGTCCAGGGTGTCTTAAAGGTACCACGGAGAGTACAAGGTGTCTTGAAGATACCACGGAGAGTCCAGGGTCTTTTGAAGGTATCACGGAGAGTCCAGGGTGTCTTGAAGGTACCACGGAGAGTCCAGGGTCTTTTGAAGGTACCACGGAGAGTCCAGGGTGTCTTAAAGGTACCACGGAGAGTACAGGGTGTCTTGAAGGTACCACGGAGAGTCCAGGGTGTTTTGAAGGTACCACGGAGAGTCCAGGGTGTCTTAAAGGTACCACGGAGAGTACAGGGTGTCTTGAAGGTACCACGGAGAGTGCAGGGTGTTTTGAAGGTACCACGGAGAGTACAGGGTGTCTTGAAGGTACCACGAAGAATGTAGGGTGTCTTAAAGGTACCACGGAGAAGACAGGGTGTCTTGAAGGTACCACGGACAGTCCAGGGTCTTTTGAAGGTACCATGGAGAGTCCAGGGTGTTTTGAAGGTAATACGGAAAGTCCAGGGTGTCTTAAAGGTACCACGGAGAGTACAAGGTGTCTTGAAGGTACCACGGAGAGTCCAGGGTCTTTTGAAGGTATCACGGAGAGTCCAGGGTGTCTTGAAGGTACCACGGAGAGTCCAGGGTCTTTTGAAGGTACCACGGAGAGTCCAGGGTGTCTTAAAGGTACCACGGAGAGTACAGGGTGCCTTGAAGGTACCACGGAGAGTCCAGGGTCTTTTGAAGGTACCACGGAGAGTCCAGGGTGTCTTAAAGGTACCAGGGAGAATCCAGGGTGTCTTAAAGGTACCACGGAGAGTCCAGGGTCTTTTGAACGTACCACGGAGAGTCCAAGGTGTCTTGAAGGTACCACGGAGAGTCCAGGGTCTTTTGAAAGTACCACGGAGAGTCCAGGGTGTCTTAAAGGTACCACGGAGAGTACAGGGTGTCTTGAAGGTACCACGGAGAGTGCAGGGTGTCTTGAAGGTACCACGGAGAGTACAGGGTGTCTTGAAGGTACCACGAAGAGTGTAGGGCGTCTTAAAAGTACCACGGAGAATACAGGGTGTCTTGAAGTTACCATGGAGAGTCCAGGGTCTTTTGAAGGTACCACGGAGAGTCCAGGGTGTTTTGAAGGTACCACAGAGAGTCCAGGGTGTCTTGAAGGTACCACGGAGAGTCCAGGGTGTCTTGCAGGTACCACGGAGAGTCCAGGGTCTTTTGAAGGTACCACGGAGAGTCCAGGGTGTTTTGAAGGTACCACAGAGTCCAGGGTGTCTTAAAGGTACCACGGAGAGTGCAGGGTGTCTTGAAGGTACCACGGAGAGTACAGGGTGTTTTGAAGGTACCACGGAGAGTCCATGGTGTCTTAAAGGTACCACGTAGAGTACAGGGTGTCTTGAAGGTACCACGGAGAGTCCAGGGTGTTTTGAAGGTACCACGGAGAGTACAGGGTGTCTTGAAGGTACCACGGAGAGTCCAGGGTCTTTTGAAGGTACCACGGAGAGTCCAGGGTGTTTTGAAGGTACCACGGAGAGTGCAGGGTGTTTTGAAGATACCACGGAGAGTACAGGGTGTCTTGAAGGTACCACGAAGAATGTAGGGTGTCTTAAAGGTACCACGGAGAAGACAGGGTGTCTTGAAGGTACCACGGAGAGTCCAGGGTCTTTTGAAGGTACCACGGAGAGTCCAGGGTGTTTTGAAGGTACCACGGAAAGTCCTGGGTGTCTTAAAGGTACCACGGAGAGTCCATGGTGTCTTAAAGATACCACGTAGAGTACAGGGTGTCTTGAAGGTACCACGGAGAGTCCAGGGTGCTTTGAAGGTACCACGGAGAGTACAGGGTGTCTTGAAGGTACCACGGAGAGTCCAGGGTCTTTTGAAGGTACCACGGAGAGTCCAGGGTGTTTTGAAGGTACCACGGAGAGTGCAGGGTGTTTTGAATGTACCACGGAGAGTACAGGGTGTCTTGAAGGTACCACGAAGAATGTAGGGTGTCTTAAAGGTAAAACGGAGAAGACAGGGTGTCTTGAAGGTACCACGGAGAGTCCAGGGTCTTTTGAAGGTACCACGGAGAGTCCAGGGTGTCTTGAAGGTACAACGGAGAGTACAGGGTGTCTTGAAGGTACCACGGAGAGTACAAGGTGTCTTGAAGGTACCACGGAGAGTCCAGGGTCTTTTGAAGGTATCACGGAGAGTCCAGGGTGTCTTAAAGGTACCACGGAGAGTACAGGGTGTCTTGAAGTTACCATGGAGAGTCCAGGGTCTTTTGAAGGTACCACGGAGAGTCCAGGGTGTCTTAAAGGTACCACGGAGAGTACAGGGTGTCTTGAAGGTACCACGGAGAGTCCAGGGTCTTTTGAATGTACCACGGAGAGTCCAGGGTCTTTTGAAGGTACCACGGAGAGTCCAGGGTGTCTTAAAGGTACCACGGAGAGTGCAGGGTGCCTTGAAGGTACCACGGAGAGTCCAGGGTCTTTTGAAGGTACCACGGAGAGTCCAGGGTGTCTTAAAGGTGCCACGGAGAGTCCAGGGTGTCTTAAAGGTACCACGGAGAGTCCAGGGTCTTTTGAACGTACCACGGAGAGTCCAGGGTGTCTTGAAGGTACTACGGAGAGTCCAGGGTCTTTTGAAGGTACCACGGAGAGTCCAGGGTGTCTTAAAGGTACCACGGAGAGTACAGGGTGTCTTGAAGGTACCACGGAGAGTGCAGGGTGTCTTGAAGGTACCACGGAGAGTACAGGGTGTCTTGAAGGTACCACGAAGAGTGTAGGGCGTCTTAAAAGTACCACGGAGAATACAGGGTGTCTTGAAGTTACCACGGAGAGTCCAGGGTCTTTTGAAGGTACCACGGAGAGTCCAGGGTGTTTTGAAGGTACCACAGAGAGTCCAGGGTGTCTTAAAGGTACCACGGAGAGTCCAGGGTGTCTTGAAGGTACCACGGAGAGTCCAGGGTCTTTTGAAGGTACCACGGAGAGTCCAGGGTGTTTTGAAGGTACCACAGAGTCCAGGGTGTCTTAAAGGTACCACGGAGAGTCCAGGGTGTCTTGAAGGTACCACGGAGAGTCCAGGGTCTTTTGAAGGTACCACGGAGAGTCCAGGGTGTTTTGAAGGTACCACAGAGAGTCCAGGGTGTCTTAAAGGTACCACGGAGAGTGCAGGGTGTCTTGAAGGTACCACGGAGAGTACAGGGTGTCTTGAAGGTACCACGAAGAGTGTAGGGTGTCTTAAAGGTACCACGGAGAATACAGGGTGTCTTGAAGGTACCACGGAGAGTCCAGGGTCTTTTGAAGGTACCACGGAGTCCAGGGTCTTTTGAAGGTACCACGGAGAGTCCAGGGTGTCTTAAAGGTACCACGGAGAGTACAGGGTGTCTTGAAGGTACCACGGAGAGTCCAGGGTCTTTTGAAGGTACCACGGAGAGTCCAGGGTCTTTTGAAGGTACCATGGAGAGTCCAGGGTCTTTTGAAGGTACCACGGAGAGTCCAGGGTCTTTTGAAGGTACCACGGAGAGTCCAGGGTCTTTTGAAGGTACCACGGAGAGTCCAGGGTCTTTTGAAGGTACCACGGAGAGTCCAGGGTCTTTTGAAGGTACCACGGAGAGTCCAGGGTCTTTTGAAGGTACCACGGAGAGTCCAGGGTCTTTTGAAGGTACCACGGAGAGTCCAGGGTGTCTTGAAGGTACCACGGAGAGTCCAGGGTCTTTTGAAGGTACCACGGAGAGTCCAGGGTCTTTTGAAGGTACCACGGAGAGTCCAGGGTCTTTTGAAGGTACCACGGAGAGTCCAGGGTCTTTTGAAGGTACCACGGAGAGTCCAGGGTGTCTTGAAGGTACCACGGAGAGTCCAGGGTCTTTTGAAGGTACCACGGAGAGTCCAGGGTGTCTTGAAGGTACCACGGAGAGTCCAGGGTGTCTTGAAGGTACCATGGAGAGTCCAGGGTGTCTTGAAGGTACCGCGGAGAGTCCAGGGTGTCTTGAAGGTACCACGGAGAGTCCAGGGTGTCTTGAAGGTACCACGGAGAGTCCAGGGTGTCTTGAAGGTACCACGGAGAGTCCAGGGTGTCTTAAACGTACCACGGAGAGTCCAGGGTGTCTTGAAGGTACCATGTAATGAAGCGACAAATTTATATTATGACTCCAGATAATGTAAAATACAGAAATGCCAACCTCGAGGCCAGTTCGCCTGTCCCCTGGCTTATCATTATGTATAAGAGGAAGCACTAAACCCGCATGGGTCATATAGCGCCCGAGGAATAATAAAGTGAAGAAATTTAATCCGAGGAAGGGGAAGGGTAGCTTCAAACTCCTTGGATGAAGAGTCGTGAAGACTGGCACCCAGGCGGCCATCTTGAGTCATGAAGGAACAAAAAACAACACATCACAACATGTGGCTTTATTAACTCATCTCAGGATAGCTTATCCAACTTATGGACACAAGATAACCAATTAAAAATTTTGTTTTACAAATAATTTAGGACAGGGCCGTCCCAGTGTTGCGTAACAGTGGGTCACATGACCAGAAGTTTCCACACTTGCGGCAGAATGGATGTTATTGTTCACAATAATGCAAATAGATTAATAGTCTATTATTTACTATTATTTAGGCTTTATTTACAAAAAAAATTCTTTACAGTTAATAAAAGGGACGACCATTGCGGCAGTTTAGTTAAGTTAGCAAACGAATACTCATGACGACAATGATAAATACTTAAAAATATTAAAAAAAAAGAGCTTTCAGTAATTTTCAATTGTGAATAATGGAAAGAAAGGAGGGGGCTTTTGATGCTGTCAGGGGCTCTTGATTCAAGGAACTGGAGCAGCCTACCTCTTCCTCTCAGTCCCCAGGTACTGTATGACCCCTTGCGGGTGTAGCGCTTCCCCGGAAGGAATCTGCCTGGACTTCTTACTCATTTCTGCAACATTGCAAGCTAATGATGTTTTGATTGCAGCACGAAAGGCCTAGAGCTATCATTCAACTCTCCCTGTGGTAGTTTGGCATCCTTTATCTCTCGTTCCCGATTATTGCATCAATTACACTCACTCACCCACTGACTATAAACCCAGAAATACTAATCTTAATCTTAAAATAATAAAACCTAACTAGTCATAAGTCTGCCTATGATACTCCAATATAGACACCTTGTATTGTGCCATAACAAAAGCATTCACATTGCTAAACTCACAAATTATAATGTAGCCACTTAGCCTTAATACCATAAACAGTAAGGATTTAATGTTAAGAATTAATCTAAGTCTGCTGGAAATGCCTAGCCAGGCTAGGTGTCCTAGTGGCCCCCTCTGTAATTAGTATTTTATAACATGTAAACCACACAATACCCAAATTCCGTAAACTCAGCATTGTAATCCTTATAGAGAATAAACTTTGAATGATTGAATTGAATTGAAAAATGATTCTGGTGGCCTGGTGGTTAATTAACGCTCTCGCTTCACACGGCGAGGGTCTGGGTTCGATTCCTAGCCAGAGTAGAAACATTGGACGTGTTTCTTTCCACTTGTTGTCTATGTTCACCATCAGTAAAATGGGTACTTGGGTGTTAGTGGACTGGTGTGGGTCGCATCCTGGGCCACTGACCTAATGTGCCCGAAATGCTCAGCATAACAAGTGGCTTTCTATGTAATAGTAGTTATATCATTGATGTCAGCTATGGTCTGTATACCTTGTACATTTACTTATTATTATTATTATTAAAGGTTCGCCAGTATTCTCCCGGCCCGGGCCTTTTCCAAGTGGTGGCCCGGCCTTGACTCCCTCTTTAGGGAGTGTCTGAGACCTAAGTCTCCCATGGGGGAGGCACAAGTACCTCCTCATCTTTGGGACCAACTGTCCCCAGGCCTAGCCACAAGCTAGGCCTCTCTGATCTGCCATCCCCGCCACAAGGGTGCTAATGGGGCTGACAGTCATGTGAGCTGCAAGCTCGGGCTCAGGAACCTACCCTACCCTAGAAAGGCTGGGCATGGTGTCCATCGTACATGTACTTGTAGCAAATAAAGATATTATTATTATTATATTCCTGTCAACAATGGATACGGCATAAATATATAATAATACTAATACTAATAACAACAATCATCATCATCATAATAATAATAATAACAATAATAATAATAATAATAATAATAATAATAATAATAATAATAATAATAATAATAATAATAATAATAATAATAATTCTTATTATTATTATTATTATTATTATTATTATTATTATTATTATTATTATTATTGTTATTATTATTGATCTTATTATTATGTTTGGTTGAGCACCAGTGATGTGGACTAGATCCACAGTACCATCAGGAGTGGACTGAGTCCTCAATGACTTCAAGAGTACAGGCGGTGCACTCTTCAAGACACCCTGGACTCTCCGTGGTACCTTCAAGACACCCTGTACTCTCCGTTGTACCTTCAAAAGACCCTGGACTCTCCGTGGTACCTTCAAGACACCCTGTACTCTCCGTGGTACCTTCAAGACACCCTGAACTCTCCGTGGTACCTTCAAGACACCCTGGACTCTCCGTGGTACCTTTAAGACACCCTGTACTCTCCGTGGTACATTCAAACCACCCTGTACTCTCCGTTGTACCTTCAGAAGACCCTGGACTCTCCGTGGTACCTTCAAAAGACCCTGGACTCTGCGTGGTACCTTCAAAAGACCCTGGACTCTCCGTGGTACCTTCAAAAGACCCTGGACTCTCCGTGGTACCTTCAAGACACCCTGGACTCTCTGTGGTACCTTTAAGACACCCTGGACTCTCTGTGGTACCTTCAAAACACCCTGGACTCTCCGTGGTACCTTCAAAAGACCCTGGACTCTGCGTGGTACCTTCAAGACACCCTGGACTCTCCGTGGTACCTTCAAAAGACCCTGGACTCTCCGTGGTACCTTTAAGACACCCTGGACTCTCTGTGGTACCTTCAAAACACCCTGGACTCTCCGTGGTACCTTCAAAAGACCCTGGACTCCGTGGTACCTTCAAGACACCCTGTATTCTCCGTGGTACTTTTAAGACGCCCTACACTCTTCGTGTGTGTGTGCGTGTGTGGGTGTGTGTGTGCGTGTGTGGGTGTGTGTGTGTGTGTGTGTGTGTGTGTGGGTGTGTGTGTGGGTGTGTGTGAGGGTGTGTGTGTGGGTGTGTGTGAGGGTGTGTGTGTGTGGGTGTTGGTGTGTGTGTGTGTGGGTGTGTGTGTGTGGGTGTGCGTCCTTGTGTGTATGCATATATTTGTACGCTCGTGTGCACATGTCCGTGCGTGCGCCCTCGTGTGTGTATGTGCGCGCGCGCACTAGTGTGGGTGTATGATCCACTTAATATTTGTATTTATAACTCATTACAATTGTGACCAGGTGTGGACGTATCAGTGGTTCATTACTTTGTAATTTGTTCATGACTGTAACCATGTATAGGAGTGAAGCTGATTCATTACCTCTGTAACTTGCCATGATTAGTGACCAGATCTACCTGGAGTTCATTACCTTTGTAACTAGTTCAGCTATCATAACTTTGGGGTCCAGTCACTGGACCCATTATGTACCTTTATAATCTTTTGACTACCGCCCACAGGATGGGTATGGGGTGCATAAAGATATTAAACTAAAGTGTGTGTGTGTGTGTGTGTGTGTGTGTGTGTGTGTGTGTGTGTGTGTGTGTGTGTGTGTGTGTGTGTGTGTGTGTGTGTGTGTGTGTGTGGTGTGTGTGACTCAACAATCAATATTTGCACCAATAACTCATTACAGTTGTGACCGGGTGTGGAAGTGTGAATTGCTCATTACTCTATAATTTGTTCATGATTGTAGCCAAAGTATAAACGTAAGTAACCATTCTACAGAATTCATTACCTTTGTAACTTGTGAGCTCATTACCTTTGTACCTAGTTCAGCTATCAAAACTTTGGGGGCCCAGTCCCTGGACCCATTACGTACCTCTGTAATCTGTAAATACCTTTGTAACTTGTCATGATTGTGACCAGACTTACCTGGAGTTCATTACCTTTGTACATTGTGAGTTCATTACCTTTGTAAATTGTGAGTTCATTACCTTTGTAAATTGTGAGTTCATTACCTCTGTAACTTGCTCAGCTATCAAAACTTTGGAGTCCAGTCCCTGGACCAATTATGTACCTCTAGGATGGGTATGGGGTGCATAATAAACATATTAAACTAACTTAAACTAAACACTCTTCGTGGTACCTTCAAGACACCCTGTACTCTCCGTGGTACCTTCAAGACACCCTGCACTCTCCGTGGTATCTTCAAGACACCCTGTACTCTCCATGGTACCTTTAAGACACCCTGGACTCTCCGTGGTACCTTCAAAAGACCCTGGACTCTCCGTGGTACCTTCAAGACACCCTGGACTCTCCGTGGTACCTTCAAGACACCCTGCACTCTCCGTGGTATCTTCAAGACACCCTGTACTCTCCATGGTACCTTTAAGACACCCTGGACTCTCCGTGGTACCTTCAAAAGACCCTGGACTCTCCGTTGTACCTTCAAGACACCCTGGACTCTCCGTGGTACCTTAAAGACACCCTGCACTCTCCGTGGTATCTTCAAGACACCCTGTACTCTCCATGGTACCTTTAAGACACCCTGGACTCTCCGTGGTACCTTCAAAAGACCCTGGACTCTCCGTGGTACCTTCAAGACACCCTGGACTCTCCGTGGTACCTTCAAAAGACCCTGGACTCTCCGTGGTGATAAAACTATAATAAATTTAGAATAGCGAAGGAATTAATGTAAATTTAAAGAGGGATCCTAAATGGAATAAAGTCACATTGCTTGATTTATTGGTTTATGTAAGGTTACATCAATATAATATATTATTTTATGTTATAAAACTTTTTTGTCTCAAAACTATTGTAAAAATGGTGTAAGTTACAGGTAATACTGAAATGAAAACTTGGTAACTTTATTTAAGTACGATTTTACACAATTTTTAGATGAGTTACAATTTTAAATAATAATACAGCTATAAATTACCCAGAATATAGCTCCCCCGAGAAAAATATAAGTATTTTATTTCCATTATGGGTCCTTGTGGGTGAGGGGTTGGCAGCTCTGTTTACCTTGCTAGAGGAGGCAAGATTTAAACCTGAGAAAACTTCTGCGCCAGCCTTCGTCGGGTGTGGATGTCTGTCTCTTGCCTGGGTATCAGTGACAAATTTCCCCCATTTTTTCTGGGATACTTGTCTTTATGTATTTTTCCCTGCCGGACACTTTACAGGAGGGGCACCTGGTCATCGGCTTATTTTTAGCCAGCCCCATTGTACGTTCCGCGGATAATTCTTGAACGGTAGTTGGTGGGAAGCCGGTTACTGTACTCAGGTGGAGGTGTGGGCGTCCCTCTCTGCTGGGGCTTGGCGAGGGCGTCCACCGGATCTAATTGGAAACTTCAAGTTTCTATCTCTCTTTACAAAGGAACTTTTGTTCCTTTTATTTCATGGCCCAGGTTTGGGTAACAAATGTTCCCTGAACATCGGGAAGTCGGGTTCAATACGGCTCCTGCTGTCAGTGGCCCTGATAAACCCAACAAAGACAAATTTAAACTAGACTTGTGAGGCGACTAAGTAAGTAAGTTTATTCAGGTATACACAAATACAGTTACATAGAATTATCATACATAGCAGTATGTGTATGTAAGACGTAAGATTATCTTTATTATTCACCACCAACATCATTTTTTATGCTAACGAGCAACTGGGGTGACAACAGTTGTTACTGAACCTGCACAAGCAGCAGCAGAAGCAACTTTCAAATTGATGAGTTGTGAAGCCAGAAGAGTGTGGGAGGCGATAGTAGACCAGTACACCAACATAGTAGACCAGTACACCAACATAGTAGACCAGTACACCAATATAGTAGACCAGTACACCAATATAGTAGACCAGTACACCAACATAGTAGACCAGTACACCAACATAGTAGACCAGTACACCAATATAGTAGACCAGTACACCAATATAGTAGACCAGTACACCAACATAGTAGACCAGTACACCAACATAGTAGACCAGTACACCAATATAGTAGACCAGTACACCAATATAGTAGACCAGTACACCAACATAGTAGACCAGTACACCAACATAGTAGACCAGTACACCAACATAGTAGACCAGTACACCAATATAGTAGACCAGTACACCAATATAGTAGACCAGTACACCAATATAGTAGACCAGTACACCAACATAGTAGACCAGTACACCAACATAGTAGACCAGTACACCAACATAGTAGACCAGTACACCAACATAGTAGACCAGTACACCAACATAGTAGACCAGTACACCAATATAGTAGACCAGTACACCAGTATAGTAGACCAGTACACTAATATAGTAGACCAGTACACCAATATAGTAGACCAGTACACCAACATAGTAGACCAGTACACCAATATAGTAGACCAGTACTCCAACATAGTAGACCAGTACACCAACATAGTAGACCAGTACACCAACATAGTAGACCAGTACACTAACATAGTAGACCAGTACACCAACATAGTAGACCAGTACACCGACATAGTAGACCAGTACACCGACATAGTAGACCAGTACACCAACATAGTAGACCAGTACACCAATATAGTAGACCAGTACACCAACATAGACCAGTACACCAACATAGACCAGTACACCAACATAGTAGACCAGTACACCAACATAGTAGACCAGTACACCAACATAGTAGACCAGTACACCAACATAGTAGACCAGTACACCAACATAGTAGACCAGTACACCAACATAGTAGACCAGTACACCAATATAGTAGACCAGTACACCAACATAGTAGACCAGTACACCAACATAGTAGACCAGTACACCAACATAGTAGACCAGTACACCAACATAGTAGACCAGTACACCAATATAGTAGACCAGTACACCAATATAGTAGACCAGTACACCAATATAGTAGACCAGTACACCAATATAGTAGACCAGTACACCAACATAGTAGACCAGTACACCAATATAGTAGACCAGTACACCAACATAGTAGACCAGTACACCAACATAGACCAGTACACCAACATAGTAGACCAGTACACCAATATAGACCAGTACACCAACATAGTAGACCAGTACACCAACATAGACCAGTACACCAACATAGTAGACCAGTACACCAATATAGTAGACCAGTACACCAACATAGTAGACCAGTACACCAACATAGACCAGTACACCAATATAGTAGACCAGTACACCAACATAGTAGACCAGTACACCAACGTAGTAGACCAGTACACCAACATAGACCAGTACACCAACATAGTACACCAACATAGACCAGTACACCAACATAGACCAGTACACCAACATAGTAGACCAGTACACCAACATAGTAGACCAGTACACCAACATAGACCAGTACACCAACATAGTAGACCAGTACACCAACATAGTAGCACACCAACATAGTAGACCAGTACACCAACATAGACCAGTACACCAACATAGTAGACCAGTACACCAACAGACCAGTACACCAACATAGTAGACCAGTACACCAACATAGACCAGTACACCAACATAGTAGTACACCAACATAGACCAGTACACCAACATAGTAGACCAGTACACCAACATAGTAGACCAGTACACCAACATAGTAGACCAGTACACCAACATAGTAGACCAGTACACCAACATAGTAGTACACCAACATAGTAGACCAGTACACCAACATAGGCCAGTACACCAACATAGTAGTACACCAACATAGACCAGTACACCAACATAGACCAGTACACCAACATAGTAGACCAGTACACCAACATAGTAGCACACCAACATAGTAGACCAGTACACCAACATAGACCAGTACACCAACATAGTAGACCAGTACACCAACAGACCAGTACACCAACATAGACCAGTACACCAACATAGTAGACCAGTACACCAACATAGACCAGTACACCAACATAGACCAGTACACCAACATAGTAGACCAGTACACTAACATAGTAGACCAGTACACCAACATAGACCAGTACACCAACATAGTAGACCAGTACACCAACATAGTAGACCAGTACACCAACATAGTAGACCAGTACACCAACATAGTAATACACCAACATAGTAGACCAGTACACTAACATAGTAGACCAGTACACCAACATAGACCAGTACACCAACATAGTAGACCAGTACACCAACATAGTACTACACCAACATAGTAGACCAGTACACCAACATAGTACTACACCAACATAGTAGACCAGTACACCAACATAGTAGACCAGTGCACCAACATAGACCAGTACACCAACATAGTAGACCAGTACACCAACATAGTAGACCAGTACACCAACATAGTAGACCAGTACACCAACATAGTAGACCAGTACACCAACATAGACCAGTACACCAACATAGTAGACCAGTACACCAACAGTAGACCAGTACACCAACATAGTAGACCAGTACACCAACATAGTAGACCAGTACACCAACATAGTAGACCAGTACACCAACAGTAGACCAGTACACCAACATAGTAGACCAGTACACCAACATAGACCAGTACACCAACATAGTAGACCAGTACACCAACAGTAGACCAGTACACCAACATAGTAGACCAGTACCAAATATCAAAGGAGAACCAGAAGTGAGCTGAAAAAATAATTAAGGTTCAATTGACAAGTTAATTTTTACAGTTGTCTTATAGAGTGACGTACATGTAGATGACTCTTGTCGCCATATTTATGAATATTTCACAAATATCCAGAACAGTACTAAGAACTTTTTGGGTTATCTTGGGTAATTCACACATATGGTACTAGGTATGATAATAGTACCTATGTGTACCTGTACCTCAGTAAACTTAACATTAACACATTACAATTCCAAATTTGTATATTTTGGCTTTCCGATTTATAACAGACTGCAGCATTTGTGACCCCTCATGCAATTTATTGCCTTAAACTTATCTATTTTTTTTTCTTACAGCATTATGGATGAAAATCAAGCTGTCCCTTTCTTCACCTGCCTCAGATATTTGTGTCGCAATGTAGACAAGCAAACAGCTCTTTTGAAGGAAGAGCTAAAACTCCCAGCTGGGTGAGACACACTAGTCATTGTTCATTTAATTATATTTCCTATTTTTTCCGCTTGCACATTCAGGCTACAAAGAACATAACTCATCATTTTGTGTCCCATGAAAAGTTATTTATGCAATTTTAGCCTCCCACCAAGCATAAGGGGAATTACCAATAGGCCCCTGGCTGCCTTCAAGAGGGAGCTGAACAGATACCTAAAGTTGGTGCCGGATCAGCCGGGCTGTGGTTCGTATGTTGGACTTCGTGCTTCTAGCAGTAACAGCCTGGTTGATCAGGCCCTGATCCACCGGGAGGCCTGGTCTTGGACCAGGCCACTGGGGCGTTGATCCCCGGAATACCCTCCAGGTAGACATACACACAAATAAGATGAGAAGTGGGAAGATCAGTCAGACGAGCCTGGCCTATGGCCGGGCTCCAGGAGTAGAAAAACTCTTGGAATTCATCAAAGGTATTATTGAATGTGATTAAGATGGATCTGGTCACATCATCTCTGCATTACTTTAAAGCCATGTCTGTATAATCGTTACCTTCAATGTACATAACTCATCACTAAAGTACCTCTTTCCATGAAGGAGGATCTTCAGATTTTGGAATAGAGAATATAATCTTCAACTCACATTTTCAGCATGGAACTTCTGTATAGTTGCACAAGTGCCATGTTGCTGTTAATTTTAGCAAATGACTCTCTTACCTGTATCAGTATCACAAGAACACAGTAAAAGTCTCTCATCACTGCAACTTTGATCTTGAACATCAAAATGGTATACAATACCGACAGGTTGGTAGGCAAGACACATAGGCAACAGTTAGGCAACTTCACATCTCTACTGTTCCTGCCTACTTTCTGTATTCGACTGAAGAAACCTACTGTGTAGGCAAAACGTTTCGGTATAAAGTTGCCTAACTGTTGCCTATGTGTCTTACCTACCAACTTTGATCTTGCAAGTGGCTCATCCTACTCAGTGTTATAGCATCATGGGACTTCTTCACAGCTGCAGCATCATGGTTAACCTTTGAGAAAACCTTGTCCACTTAGATTCGAGGATTTTTCTCTCCATCTCTGTTACACTAGCATGATCCCTGGGTAGTTTTAGCTGTATAAAAACCAGTCATCAGTACTGTACTTATTTTAACTGAAAATAATTCCTATGACCTTGTCTGTTAGTTAAATGTAGAATTTCTTCAGTGCAGTAAACCTTGGTAATTCTGCTTTATTGACTTGTCATAGTTCCAAAGCTAATTCTTTCTCTCCTCAGCTGTAACTGAATGAGTATGAAAATCAACTGTATCCACACTGAATTACCTGAGCAGTAATGGCTACAGTATTTATTGCCTGAGCTGGCTCCACCTGAAGACTAAAATTTATATACAGCCTTAAGTTCATTTTTTTTTTACCTTAGTTTAATGAATAACAGCAAAGTGATCCTGATGCCAAAACAGATTTTTTTCATTATCTTTAATAAATGCTTTGTATAAATTTCTTCATTTTTTTGAGGTAGGGTTTTAGTTTTTTATGAACCTTTATTTAATTCCTCAAGCATAATAGTACAGTTTTATGACATTTATAAGTATTTTTTCAGGCCTATGTTCATTGATGTTTCTTTTTTCAGTGAGA
Organism: Cherax quadricarinatus; assembly: GCF_038502225.1. Classification (NCBI taxonomy): domain Eukaryota; kingdom Metazoa; phylum Arthropoda; class Malacostraca; order Decapoda; family Parastacidae; genus Cherax; species Cherax quadricarinatus. Next base: position 10,112,862 of record NC_091336.1, read on the forward strand.
AACCACAGAACTATGATAAAGGTCTTAGAAAAATCAAGAATGAAGTTCAAGACTTAAAGGTAGGTGAGTGGCATTTTGCCCTTCTTTAAGTACCTGTTTGAAATTAATATCAATTACATATTTTTAATCACTGGTCAACAATTTTTGAAAAGTTGTATGCTTCTTAAATGAGATTAGTTAATTCTTGTGTATTTTCATGTCCTGAATCCAAATATCACCAGAAAAATGTTTTTTGGCTATAGGTTTAAAGATACGAGACATATAATATTTGATTATTTTATTATAACATACAATATGTGTCAGTATGTTTTAAACTCTAATCTGTACTATTACAATATTACAATTCTGGTGATTAAGCTTATATCATATCTAGGAGAATCAAAACCAATACTCAGCCTGTAGATGTCATTTGACAATTAGCCCATTACCAGAACTGTAATAAGAATATAATTCGGGAGTATAAAACACATACTGTTCTTTTAAAATCTTTACTAGTAAATTATTTTAGCATAAAATAAGAGTATGTACATGTATATTCTTTGGTACATAATATTTACAAAGAAACATCTATTATTTCTCTTTGGTACATAATTATCACATGTCACAATAACAAAGTACATAGTCGTGACCCTGCCTTCCCTGTGTCACACAACACTACCTTTCTCTGTATCACATGACACTGCCTTCTTCCATGTGTCACACGACACTACCTTATTTCGGTGTCATGTCACACAACACTACGTTTTCTCCATGTTACAACACTCCTCTTTGTGTAACACGACACCCTTTTCTCCATGTCATGATATTCCTTCTCCGTGTCACAAGACACTACCTTTTCCACAGGGTTACACGACACTTCTTAATGTCACACAACTCTAGTAGAATTATTCTTACCACTGACATAGAATTATTCTTACCATTGACATAGTAGAACTATCCTTATCATTGACGTAGTAGAACTATCTGCCGACATAGTAGTGCTATTCTTATCACCTATGTAGGACTATTATCATTGATATAGTAGAACTATTATTATCACCGACATAGAATTATCCTTCTCTCTGTGTCACAAGACACGTTACGCACGTCATAGGATAGCCAATAGGAAACTAAGTTCAGCTGATGTAAGCCATCATAGCCAGCAGGAAACTAAGTCCAGTTGGTATAATCCATCAGGAGAACTGCACTAAGTGAGCCTGTCAGGTGAACTCAATGAGGTCGTGGTGAACACTGAATGAGGCCGGCTCAGCAGCCCCAGCACTGGGTGTGATGATGCCACACAGGGTACTGCAGGCCGGTAACAACCGATTAGCAGCACCCAAGTGGTCAGCCAACCACCTCTCCTTTTATCCTGTTCTGGGTATGCAACACATACCTACTCTCTGCCTTTCTGCTTGGCACTTGTAGTGGGCTGAAGAATCATCTCTTGCCAGTGTCCAGCAATAGTCTGCAGGCATCCTTGTGCCCCATTTGCCCTGGTACCATTTTTCCATGGTTGAAATATCTTGGTGAAACCTTTCACCATGTTTGTCACTAACTGCCCCACAGTTCACTGGAAAGAAGTCTAAATGTTAGTCCAAAAATTGGATTTTAAGTGACATGTTACATCCCATGTTCTTGTAAGCCTTGATGAGATTTTCCACCAATTCTTCATAGTTGCCTTCCCTTCTGTTTCTGAGAAATCCCTTTGCCACTAACTTGAATGCTTCCCAAGCAGCTTTCTCTTCCCCATGAAGGTCTGATTCAAACACCATCTTTAAGAAGCTCTTGAATCTGAGGACCACTGAAGACTCCTTCTCTTAGCGTTCCTCAGTGAGGGGAATTTTGACATTAAATACTTTAATCCCTGACTGGATTTGTCCATAGCTTTTACAAAGTTTTTCATAAGCTCCAGTTTTTTGTGTAGTGGTGGTAGCAAAATTTTGTTTGGCTCAATGAGAGGTGGATGTTTAACATTTTTCATCCCAGGCTCCAATGATTGATGAGGTGGCCAGTGGAAACCTCTTGCACGGCTGTCCCATTCACATAGAAAGCAAATAAGTTTCTTTCATATGTGGTGCATAGCCCACAAGAACTTATGGTTTACTATTGCCGTTATGCAGCAAGACATCTTTCAGACTCGTTTTGGATGAATCTATGAACAGCCTCCAGTGACTGGGTTCATAGTCAATGCCAAGTGCTTCCATCAGACCATTAATATTGTTGCAAGCCACTAAATCGCCTTCCATTACGAAGAAATCATTGAACAGCTGCCGAAGGTCACGAAATTTTAAAATCTTCACATCAGCTGCTAGGAGATAGCACTGTTGAAGACGAGAACATAGCAGCTCTGCCTTATTTTTGGGTAGTTGCAGATCCCTGACAAGGTCATGGAGTTCCCCTTTTGTTATGAGATGTGGCCTAGCAGAGTGTGCTTCATCAATGTTTCAGTCACTGTAATCCAGCACTGTCATCCTTCTCTTCTTTCTCCTCACCACTTTCTTCATTTGACTCGAAGGATACTGAAGTTGGTGCATCAGGAACAGGTAGACCTTCTCCATGTGGAACTGGGTGAATAGCTGATGGAATGTTTGGATATTCAGTGGACCTCTTTTTTTCTTTGACAAGCCCTTTCATCCTGGAGGTACCATTCCAAAATATCAATTGTTGGTATGGTCTCTTGGCTCCCACCATGTCACTGGCACAGCAAAAGGTATTCCTTTCCTCTTCCAGTTCAACCATTGGCGAAGGTTAGTAGCACAATTATTGCAGCATATGTGTGGACCCCAGTTCTTATCTTGATCACCAGTCTTGCATCCAAAATATAGGTGATATGCCTTTCTAACCATAGCAGTTATACGGTGCTTCTGTGATGCAAAGGTCACCTCACCACAAATGTAGCAGAAGTTGTCTGCACTATTCACACAAGTACGAGGAATCTGAAAGAAGAAAACAAACTGTTAGAAGATAAACAGAAAATTTATTCATAAATTTATCATTATGATACAGAGCATGACAGCTAAGCAGAAGTATTTATATCATTCAGTAAGAAAATAAAATTAATATAATATGCCTCACATGCATATCAATAGCTTGCTCACTGAATATTTATTATAAGTTTAAAAAGTGTTTGGCTAAGAAAATCACCTACCTTTCACCTCAAAATATAAACTTGGACAGCACAACCACCTTCTATGACTGCTGGAACAATAATGAAGGGCAGTGAGATTGAGTGTGGTAAGAAACACTGCCACAAGCCTGTTGGAACCTGTTGTGACATGTAGGTCTATATTGAAAAGTAGAGCTAACAAACAATTTTAACCATGATATTCATTATCAGTGACCTAAAATTAGTTGAAAATTGCTACTCTGGTCTCAGAAGCATTTTGGTTGTTGACCAGTGCTACAGGAATGGGCCTGCGTGTGATATTAAATTTTCTCTAAAAAAGGAGCATATTTATAATGCTCATTTTAGAATGCAAGTTGAGTATATTGTACTGCTATAGGTAATAGGTTAGTAGTAGTAGTAGGTTGGTAGACAGCAACCACCCAGGAAGGTACTGCAGTCCTCCCAAGTGAGTGTGAAACGAAAATCTGTAATTGTTTTCCACTCAAAGGTTCCTGGATGCTGGTGAGGGGCTCTTGATCTAGGGAATTGGATCTGTGCTCCAGTTCCTTGAGTTGAGCCTGAATGCCTTCCATAACCCCCTCTTCCCTCCACATGTGCTGTATAATCCTATGGGTAGGATTGCTGGTATCTTTTTTTCTCATAAACATGCAAGATAAGTATATCTTGCTACTTCTACTTACACTTAAGTCACACTACACATACATGGACAAGCATATATATACACACCCATCTGGGTTTTCTGCTATTTTCTTTCCAGTTCTTGTTCTTGTTTATTTCCTCTTATCTCCATGGGGTATTGGAACAGAATTCTTCCTCCGTAAGCCATGCGTGTTGTAAGAGGCGACTAAAATGGCGAGTGTAATAAAGTTGGTAGAATTACCGACAATATGTAAAGTAAAAGGACACAAGTGCAACTAATGTGACATTTTATTGTGGCAATGTTTCGCTCTCCAGGAGCTTTATTGTGGCGAAACATTGCCACAATAAAATGTCACAGTTGCACTTGTGTCCTTTTACTTTACATAAAATGGCGAGGGCAAAGGACTAGTAACCAACTTCTCCTGTATAAATTACTAAATTTAAAAAGAGAAACATTTGTTTTTCTTTTTGGGCCACCCTGCCTTGGTGGGATATGGCCGGTTTATTGAAAAAAAATAGATATATGTACATACATGTATATTTATTATTATTTTTTCTTTCAACAAACTGGCTGTGTCCCACCAAGGCAGGGTCGCCCAAAAAGAAAAACGAATGTTTCTCTTTTTAAATTTAGTACGTAATCTATACAGGAGAAGGGGTTACTAGGCCCTTGCTCCCAGCATTTTAGTCGCCTCTTACAACACACATGGCTTACAGAGGAAGAATTCTGTTCCACTTCCCCATGGAGGTAAGAGGAAATAAACAAGAACAAGAACTAGAAAGAAAATAGAAGAAAACCCAGAGAAGTGTGTATATACATATATGCTTGTACATGTATGTGTATTGTGACCTAAGTGTAAGTAGAAGTAGCAAGACGTACCTGAAATCTTGCATGTTTATGAAACAATTACAGGCTTCCGTTTTACATTCACTTGGCAGGATGGTAGTACATCCCTGGGTGGTTGCTGTCTACCAACCTACTATCTTGGATTTTTTTTTTTTAACACGCACAATCCTGCCAAGTGAATGTAAAACGGAAGCCTGTAATTGTGATGTGTGATGTCACCGTGGTTGTTTAATATATTTATAGATGGGGTTGTAAGAGAAGTAAATGCGAGGGTCTTGGCAAGAGGCGTGGAGTTAAAAGATAAAGAATCACACATAAAGACTAAAATGCCGGGAGCAAGGGGCTAGTAACCCCTTCTCCTGTAACACGCACAAACACACACACACACACGACTAAAATGCCGGGAGCAAGGGGCTAGTAACCCCTTCTCCTGTATAAATTACTAAATTTAAAAAGAGAAACTCTCATTTTTCTTTTTAGGTCACCATTCCTTGGTGGGATATAGCCAGTTCGTTGAAAAAATATATATATATACTTGTATAAATTATTCATTCAATACCTGTCTTGTCAGAAGTGTTTAGACACCATAATTCAAATGACTTCTGAGTTGCAACATCCCTATTGTCTCTTTAGAGTGCAGGCACTGTTCTTGCCACATTCGGGATGCACATCTAGCTACCCTATTTCTCCTGAAACATTGGTATGTTACTTTGCTCACACACTAACAGCATGTCAGGTCTCTAAAACCATTTGTCTCCACAATCCCCAGTCTAACACTTCCACACCTCCCTGCTGCATGCTCAATCCCTTATGACTGGGATGACCCCTACCCCTCCTTTCCATCTCATATTTATGTGCCCTATTGGTCATTGTATTTTCCTCCAGGCTCTCTAAATGCTTAAACCACCTTAAAAACCCTTCTGGCCTAATACTCTTAGTGACTACAGTTTTCAAATTGCTGTGCTCCAAGTTCTTTGCAAAGTATTCACACCATATTGTTCTTAGATATCTCTGCCTTCAGCTTGGTAACTGCAACATTTAAATCCCATGTATCACCATGATAGCCTCCCTTTTATCACTATTCTCATTTTGCTTCCAGACAAGAAAACTAATATGTTTTGTTCCTTCTTTCATTGCCTTGCAGAACTTGTCTGTAGATGTACATCACAGACTCAAGTCATTTGGCACCTTCTCCAGCTACCTTAAATCCATTCAGGAAAATTTGAATCTGCAAGCAATTGACATTGATAAGTTGGAACGCTATCTGTCCAAGTAAGTTTTCTACGTAATTTGTGAAAAGTATTTGCCAAGAGGATAAATAAGTATATAAGATATGATGTAGGGCGAAATGACAGTAGTTTGTTGGATTATGTATAGGTAGATAAAAGACTGTTGAGTAGACTTCAGGATGTACATGTTTATAGAGGGGCCACAGATATATCAGACCACTTTCTAGTTGTAGCTACACTGAGAGTAAAAGGTAGATGGGATACAAGGAGAATAGAAGCATCAGGGAAGAGAGAGGTGAAGGTTTATAAACTAAAAGAGGAGGCAGTTAAGGTAAGATATAAACAGCTATTGGAGGATAGATGGGCTAATGAGAGCATAGGCAATGGGGTCGAAGAGGTATGGGGTAGGTTTAAAAATGTAATGTTAGAGTGTTCAGCAGAAGTTTGTGGTTACAGGAAAGTGGGTGCGGGAGGGAAGAGGAGCGATTGGTGGAATGATGATGTAAAGAGAGTAGTAAGGTAGAAAAAGTTAGCATATGAGAAGTTTTTACAAAGTAGAAGTGATGCAAGGAGGGAAGAGTATATGGAGAAAAAGAGAGAGGTTAAGAGAGTGGTGAAGCAATGTAAAAAGAGAGCAAATGAGAGAGTGGGTGAGATGTTATCAACAAATTTTGTTGAAAATAAGAAAAAGTTTTGGAGTGAGATTAACAAGCTAAGGAAGCCTAGAGAACAACTGGATTTGTCAGTTAAAAATAGGAGAGGAGAGTTATTAAATGGAGAGTTAGAGGTATTGGGAAGATGGAGGGAATATTTTGAGGAATTGTTAAATGTTGATGAAGATAGGGAAGCTGTGATTTCGTGTATAGGGCAAGGAGGAATAACATCTTGTAGGAGTGAGGAAGAGCCAGTTGTGAGTGTGGGGGAAGTTCGTGAGGCAGTAGGTAAAATGAAAGGGGGTAAGGCAGCCGGGATTGATGGGATAAAGATATAAATGTTAAAAGCAGGTGGGGATATAGTTTTGGAGTGGTTGGTGCAATTATTTAATAAATGTATGGAAGAGGGTAAGGTACCTAGGGATTGGCAGAGAGCATGCATAGTTCCTTTGTATAAAGGCAAAGGGGACAAAAGAGAGTGCAAAAATTATAGGGGGGATAAGTCTGTTGAGTATACCTGGTAAAGTGTATGGTAGAGTTATTATTGAAAGAATTAAGAGTAAGGCGGAGAATAGGATAGCAGATGAACAAGGAGGCTTTAGGAAAGGTAGGGGGTGTGTGGACCAGGTGTTTACAGTGAAACATATAAGTGAACAGTATTTAGATAAGGCTAAAGAGGTCTTTGTGGCATTTATGGATTTGGAAAAGGCGTATGACAGTGTGGATAGGGGAACAATGTGGCAGATGTTGCAGGTGTATGGTATAGGAGGTAGGTTACTGAAAGCAGTGAAGAGTTTTTACGAGGATAGTGAGGCTCAAGTTAAAGTATGTAGGAAAGAGGGAAATTATTTCCCAGTAAAAGTAGGCCTTAGACAAGGATGTGTGATGTCACCGTGGTTGTTTAATATATTTATAGATGGGGTTGTAAGAGAAGTAAATGCGAGGGTCTTGGCAAGAGGCGTGGAGTTAAAAGATAAAGAATCACACATAAAGTGGGAGTTGTCACAGTTGCTCTTTGCTGATGACACTGTGCTCTTGGGAGATTCTGAAGAGAAGTTGCAGAGGTTGGTGGATGAATTTGGTAGGGTATGCAAAAGAAGAAAATTAAAAGTGAATACAGGGAAGAGTAAGGTTATGAGGATAACAAAAAGATTAGGTGATGAAAGATTGGATATCAGATTGGAAGGAGAGAGTATGGAGGAGGTGAATGTATTCAGATATTTGGGAGTGGACGTGTCAGCGGATGGGTCTATGAAAGATGAGGTGAATCATAGAATTGATGAGGGGAAAAGGGTGAGTGGTGCACTTAGGAGTCTGTGGAGACAAAGAACTTTGTCCTTGGAGGCAAAGAGGGGAATGTATGAGAGTATAGTTTTACCAACGCTCTTATATGGGTGTGAAGCATGGGTGATGAATGTTGCAGCGAGGAGAAGGCTGGAGGCAGTGGAGATGTCATGTCTGAGGGCAATGTGTGGTGTGAATATAATGCAGAGAATTCATAGTTTGGAAGTTAGGAGGAGGTGCAGGATTACCAAAACTGTTGTCCAAAGGGCTGAGGAAGGGTTGTTGAGGTGGTTCGGACATGTAGAGAGAATGGAGCGAAACAGAATGACTTCAAGAGTGTATCAGTTTGTAGTGGAAGGAAGGCGGGGTAGGGGTCGGCCTAGGAAAGGTTGGAGGGAGGGGGTAAAGGAGGTTTTGTGTGCGAGGGGCTTGGACTTCCAGCAGGCATGCGTGAGCGTGTTTGATAGGAGTGAATGGAGACAAATGGTTTTTAATACTTGATGTGCTGTTGGAGTGTGAGCAAAGTAACATTTATGAAGGGGTTCAGGGAAACCGGCAGGCCGGACTTGAGTCCTGGAGATGGGAAGTACAGTGCCTGCACTCTGAAGGAGGGGTGTTAATGTTGCAGTTTAAAAACTGTAGTGTAAAGCACCCTTCTGGCAAGACAGTGATGGAGTGAATGATGGTGAAAGTTTTTCTTTTTCGGGCCACCCTGCCTTGGTGGGAATCGGCCAGTGTGATAATAATAATAATATTTGCCAATCTTTCATAAATTTAGGACATTCTATAATATATTCAAAATTACACTTTTACTTTATTTAACCCTGCCAGTGGATAAATTTACCAGCCAAGTCTACTGTCTGACATAAACTGAAATATACTTAGCTTCAGTGATGACTCAGACTTCTTGCAGCTGCGGTCAAGAAGTCTCCTTCACTTGAGTCATGGTAGCCCCACCTCTGAGCTGTAGAATGACGAGTATAGTTAAGGTTAAGAACCTAACATATGTATTTTCCAGTATAACAATTTACTGGAGTGTGATAAGCTACTCGTCTGAGTTTTGTGGATGGCTTTCACATAACGGTCTAGAATAGGTCAGCCTTAATCACCTTGTGTCTTCCCCTGGACTGCAGTACATGAGGGCATTACAAGTGAAATTAAGACTTGCCTTGCTTGTGGCATTAACTGCACCATGTAGGCCGAGAATGTTGTCTTGTGGATGAATGCAGAGGTGTCATTCAGAGAATGTTGCACTTATTTGTTGCAGTCACTCGCAATACTGGTTACACACGTCATATAGTACCATCATTTGTTCATAGTTTCATGGAATTATCCACACAGGAGGAAGACAGATACGCATTAACACTACATGATTAGTTCTATCACGAATTTCCTGACTCTTATAGGGAAACTAGTCTAACTTTCCTAGTTTCCTGAGATTGTTAGAATGAGCAAGAGTCAATAATGCACTGGTCACTACAGTCCCTTTGTCTTTTAACGATAAGGAGGCAACGCCCTCGTGACACATCTCTCGTCCGTTCCTTGAAGCAATCTGAGGCCCTCTGCCCTCTTGCTCCTCATCGTACCCAAAAAGGATATGTGAAACCCAGCTTTATTTCTCTCCCTTGCTACACATCTCAACAGTACTTAGTACAAGAAGGTAGGTTTCTTGTTATCTAGCTATAGACTAGAATACTTAATAGTTCCAACTTGTAGATAAAGTGGGTGCAACTTTTCCCTTAATTTTCCTGCTAAGGAAAAAGAGTAATGACTCTTGTTTAACTGCACTGTGTAGTTGCAACAAGTTTAGCAAGGAGAGGAAAGCATGTCTTGTGATGCTACAGTACAAATGTGGGTCTGATTAATCTGTTTATGAGGAAATAGAGTCCATTAGCCCCTTCTGGAAGGGCTAAGTCTCTCAGAGGGCTGAAGGGGCTGAGAGATACCCCCTTTACTGGAGAATTTTCTCCACACGGGGGGCAGGCGAAAGTTTGCCGTTGGTGACCTATTCATCTCTTAACATCATTTTGATTTTCTCATTCGCCACCTCTGGAGAATCACTAAGTTTGTTTTCAACACTGTGTAATTCTAACAGCACTAGTTTATCTATTGTCTGTTTATTCACTACACCTTTGCTCAAAACTTCAACTGTCCAGATGGTTCCATTTGCATCAGGATGTATGGTCACTATTTTTCCAAGAGGCCATTGAGACCTTGGACCATCACTGTCACCAGGTCTTAAGGACTTATGATTTTCAGGAACACCAGCTCCATAGAGGTGTTCTCTCAGTGAGGTGAGATAGTCTTTTCACCAAATTTTCTCTCAATGTTCAGTCACTTTATTAAGGTGTTTGAATTTACGCTTGAGTTGCTCAGGTTCGAGATAAGTAGGATCCTCCATGATTTCTTTATCATGGGAGGAACTGATTCGAGCCTTCTGCCATGGAGTAAATGAGACAGACCTAACACTTCCAAATTGTCCGATGATCAATAACATAAGTTAGAGGTATGTTGTTGACTCCGTTTTCTGCTTCAGTTATTACTGTTCGAAATTCTTCTAAGTTGATTCGCTGATGATGAAGAATCTTTCTTAAACAAAATTTTATGACACCTATCATTCTTTCATAAAATCCGCCTTGCCATGGAGCCTCAGGAGGAGTGTTTCTAACGACAACTGCATTGATTCAGCATCTGTTGTACCTCTGGTTGATCGAAGATCTTGCTTATATAAGCAGCACCAGCAACAAAGTTCATTGCATTGTCTGAAATTATCAGTCTGGGACATGCCCTTCTGGCTCCAAACTCTCTGAATAGTGTGATAAAGGTTTCAGCAGACATGTCAGTGGCTACTTCTAGATGTACTGCTCTAGTTATAGTACAGGTGAACAAACAGATGTACACCTTGATGGGAACTTTGTCAACTGTTTTAGTTAAAATTATTGGTCCAGTGTAATCTACACCTGTCATCTCAAATGGAATGACACGACATACTCGCTCAGCGGGATATGGAGGTGGACCTGGATATTGACATACTCGCATATCGAAGTGATAACAAGCAGTGCAGTCCCTTATGTTTTTGCACGCTTTTTCAACCTTGAAATATCCAGTAGGGTTGTCATATGTGACAAAATGTGTCAGCTACTCTAGCATGTAACACGTTACTGTGGGTATTTTTAACAGGCAGTTTCGTTAGCCAATGATTTTTGGGGATCAACATTGGATGTATTGCTTCTTTAGGTAGTGAAGAATTATGAATTCTTCCTCAACATCTTATAATCTTTTCTGAGTCGAGATAAAGTCCTAAAGAATTAATCATCATAGGTTTCTTTGGGGATTTATCCTGTTTCCAGAAATTTGTACTCTGTAGATAAGACATCTTTCTCTATACTGCCTGCCCTTTTTTTCCATCCTTCTCTTTCTCATTTTTTTTTATTTACTGTCAGAAGGTTGGTATAGACAGCATCTGTTCAGACAGGCACTACGTTTCTGTCAGATGAGTGTGAAATGGAAACCTATTAATTCTTTGCACTTTGGCAGAATTGCTGATCTTTTCCTTTTCATGATCACGTAAGGTGACATAACTCTTACAATCTTCTCAGAAGCTCAGCCAGGCACATTCACTGCCTTTTTTGCCTTTTGCCTCTTTCATTTGCTGTAGCTTACTGTACTAGCTGAACATGAGAATGGAAAGCAGTGTACAGTACGAGATACTGAACACAAGTAGTGAGACCAATTCAAGATCATTTAACCATCAATATTGTGCTAAAATTCATGATCCCCAATGATATGTTCCATTTGTCTTAACCTTACCTTACCTTTGATATACCTTTGAAGAGTTTCTCTACTCTTTGAGCCCTGCCATGGGCTAAGCTTGTCTGGTGCTTGCCTGGTCAACCAGGCTGTTGCTGCTGGAGGCCTGCTGCCTCACATATCCATCACAGCCTGGTTTATCTGGCACCTGGTGAAGATACTTGTCCAGTTTCCTCTTGAGGGCTTCTACACTTGTTCCAGCCGTGTTTCTGATATCTTCTGGTAAGATGTTGAATAGTCTGGGACCCCAGATGTTGATACAGTGTTCCCTTATTGTCCCCACTGCACCCCTGCTCCTCACTGGGTTTATTTTACACCTTCCTCCATATCTCTCACTCCAGTATGTTGTTATGGCCAAGTATATATTATTATGTATCTCTGTCTCCTCCGCTCCATTGAGTACATTTTCAAAACTTGAAGGCATTCCCAGTAATTTAGATGCTTGACTGGCTCAGTGTGAGCTGCAAACAATCTCTGTATTTGTTCTAGCTCTGATATTTCTCCTGCTTTGAATGGGGCTATCAGCACTGAGCAATATTCTAAGTGAGGGAGCGCTAGTGATTTGAAGAGTGTCACCATCGGCATTATTTTCCTTGTTTCGAAAGTTCTCGATACCCACCCCGTCATCTTCCTGGCTGTCATGATCTTTGTCTTGTTATGGTCTTTAAAAGAAAGGTCAGCTGACATAATTATTCTCAGGTCTTTTACGTGTTCCTTTCATTCTGTTTGGTGACCCTCTTGAGTTTTGTATATAGTGTTCCTTTTGATTTCTTTAGTCTTTCCATGCTTAAGCAGCTGAAACTTATCACCATTGAACATCATGTTGTTTTCCACTGCCCACTGGAAAACCCTGCTTATGTCTTCCTGTACTTTTTCAATGTTCTCTGCCATAGTGACTTTCATGCTTATTTTAGTGTCATCTGCAAATGATGATACAAAAGTGTGCTGGGTGTTTTTATCTATGTCTGCTATGAGGATGAGAAACAGCAGAGGTGCCAGGACAGTGCCTTGGGGCACTGAGCTTTTGACCTTGCTGATGCTGGATCTTGCCCTGTTCACTACTATTTATGTTGTGCGTGTTAAGAACCCAAAAATCCATCTGCCTACCTTCCCTGTAATGCCCATGGCCCTCATTATGTGCGCTATCACTCCATGATTGCATTTGTCAAACACCTTTGCAAAATCTGTGTAAATCTCATCTCTGTTTTGGTCATCTTCCAATGCCTCCGTAATTCTGTCATAATAGTTCAGCAGTTGTGACAGACATGATCGTCCTGCTCTAAAACCATGCTAGTTCGGGTTATGCTGATCCATGCCCAGTCAACATTTCTCCATACTTTTCTGACCTTGCCAATAAGTTAGCTTCAGAGCAGTCCTTTAGCCAGTTCAAACTCGTGAAGTCTTAGGTTGTAAATGGTCCAGTGATACTGACAAGCTGTGGATACATACACTTATGAACAGTTCAGGACTAATAAATGCCATAAACTGTACATGGTGTCTTCATAGTCTTATATGCATTCTACAGTGAGTAAGGACAGATTGTCCAGGTTAACATTGCTCTCCTTGAAAAGATAATTGGTTACTGAAACAGAGATAAGAGTATAATTTTGCTAGAATGAAACCTAGATCAAAAAGACAGTTGTAATGCTTGATATGTTATTCATATTGCTTTGTATTATTTTTATTTTAATTTTGAAATATGAAAAATTAAATAACATGCAATTTTATAATGTTTTGCTTTTATTAAATACAAAATAGTATGTGTACTTATTGTAAAACTGTGAGTGAATGGCTACTAAGTAGATGACTGTGTTTATCTTCTTAACCCTTTCAGGGTCCGTGCCGTAGATCTACGGCTTTACATTGAGGGTCCAAACCGTAGATCTACGCCATGAGCTCAGCTCACTCTGATAAGCTGTGAGCGGTAAATTTGGGCCTAGATATGAGAGAATACATCTATGTGGTATGTGTGCACCACATAAAACAAATCCTGTAGCGCACAGTGCATAATAAGAGAAAGAAAACTGAGACCGTAATTTTCAATTAAAACTGCAACTTTGCAGTGTTTTCTTCATATTTTTTATAGTTGTATTTGCAATTTCTTGGTCTCATTTGATAGAATGTAAGATATATTACAGAAATAAAGATGATTTTGATTGGTTTTAGTACTGAAAATGGCTTGAAACTTAGCTCAAAGTAGCGGAAATGTTAAATTTTTGCCGATGTTCAAGAGTAAATGAATGACCTCACACGTCTAATACATGCCAGCTGATGGGTCTAATATATGTTCACAAATGTGCTGATATTATTTATACAATTATTACAATATTGCATGACAGTAAATCTTCTATTTTTTGGTTTGAATAAAAATTCATTGTGAATAAAAAATCAAAATGGAATTCATTTGCAAAGCCTGAAAACGTATGTAATGAACAGAGGAAATGTTAGTTTAGTGCCAGGAATGCCTGCATTGTTTATTCTGGACCCTATTTTGAAATTGGAATATTTTGAACTTTGAATTAAATTGGCCCAATTACCAATTTCCAGTCATTTTATTTTGTAGTTGAAACAGTTTAGTTTGCAATTTCCTGTGCTCAATCGATAGAATAGAAGTAATACTAGTGAAATAGCTAAGAATTTGGTCGACTGGAATAAGGTAATTGGTCTAAAATGGGAGTCAAAGTCGGCAAAATCGCCGATGCATAAGTATCACTGACACATCAAAATTCACGAGAGCATAATTTCATCAGTTTTCCATCAAATTTCGTACTTTTTGTTTTATTACCTTCAGAAAAAGATTCTCTACCATTTCATTAGAAAAAATAACAAAATTATTTTTTGAAAATTCTTGGACACTGGTGCAAACTTTGAAATTTGGCCTCTGGACCCTGAAAGGGTTAAGAAAAAGGTCTCTTGTCCTGTCCCGGGTCTTTATCCTAAAACTTATGACATGTAATTTAGAAATGCTCAGTATCCACCCTATCAAAATTAAGATATACTAGACATTAATAGATTTTAACCCCTAAACGGTCCAAACGTATATATTCGTTCTCGTGCCCAGTACCCCAAATATTTTGAAAAATAAAAACATCTTTTTTTTTTTTTTTCATTGAAATCAAGATAAAAAAAATTCTAAGTGTTATAGGATTAAAATAAAAAACACAGGGTCAGTACTTACTGAGATATGAGGCTGCAAAGTTGGCACTTAATGCTCACCTGACGGCAACATCGAGTCCTGCTGCTTGCAGAAGTGTTGCCGATGTACCATTTTTTTCTCATTTTTATATTATTTTGTATAATTTTTATGTTCTGATAATTAAAATTTATTGTCGTTCTTGTCATTTCATAACCAATCTTTGTTCTGACACTAATATTAGGTACTGAAATTGTACACAAATTATCACAAACACATTGACAGGTGGACATTTACACCTGCCTTGGTCATTTATTATTGTCTAGGAATATATACAAAGTATTTATAGGTCCCAGCAATGTTTTAGATACACGAGAGTATAGAAGAAGAAGGAGGAAGGAGGAGGAAGAGGAAGAAGGAAGAAGTTCCCTTGAAGCAATGCGTAAGACAAGTGTCAGTGACAAGCATCCGGGAGGGCAGTGATAAGATGAGATAAGGGATGACATTTGATGGGTGCCAGCGAGGGTGCTGAGATAAGGGGTGACATTTGATGAGCTCGTATCTGTCTGTCTCTGTCTTGTCTCTGTCTGCTTCTCTCTCTCTCTCTCTGTCTCTCTCTCTCTCTCTGTCTCTCTCTCTGTCTCTCTCTCTCTGTCTCTCTCTCTCTGTCTCTCTCTCTCTGTCTCTCTCTCTCTCTCTCTCTCTCTCTCTCTCTCTCTCTCTCTGTTCTCTCTCTCTCTGCTCTCTCTGTCTCTCTCTCTCTTCTCTCCTCTGTCTCTGCCCTCTCTGTCTCTGCCCTCTCTCTCTCTGCCCTCTCTGTCTCTCTCTCTCTGTCTCTCTCTGTCTCTCTCTCTCTCTGTCTCTCTGTCTCTCTCTCTGTCTCTCTCTCTCTCTGTCTCTCTCTCTGTCTCTCTCTCTCTGTCTCTCTCTCTCTCTCTCTCTCTCTCTCTCTCTCTCTCTCTCTCTCTCTCTCTCTCTCTCTCTCTCTGTCTCAGAGAAAGCCACTGTGAACCAGCAGGTATTCTTATGCATTATATCTACAAGCACAGTATAGCACTTAAGATTTTTTAGGTTATCCTAGGTAATTTACACTATGTATAATTGTATTTGTGTGTACCTGTGAGACATAAAAAGAGATAAGAGACAGAGACAGACCCTAAACTTGGGATTAACATTGCTTTCCTCTTAAAAGAGGAGTGTGAATATGACATTACATCAGTGAATGTGATGAATGGTTTGAAAAACCGACATGTTGAAGATTGAGACACTTATGCAGCATATGGGAATCTTTATTCAGGAAACGTTTCGCCACACAGTGGCTTCATCAGTCCAATACAAAGAGGAAGGCGTAAGGAGAGGAGGAGAATGAGGTAATCAGTCCCTCAACCTGGAGTCGATGTGTTCAGTCCATCAATCTTGTAGAATGTACTGTTATAAATGTCAGACGTGGCTTATATACTGTAGTGAGGACGTGAAGCAGGTGGAGGCGGGTGGCATAGTGGTACCATCCACTAGTCGGCGTAGGTCTCGGCCCAAAGGTTGAAACAAGTGTTGAAGAATTCTTGCAAATAAGATCCCATGATGCTGCAGTGTCTGACAGTTGTGATGAATGGTTTGAAAATCGACATGTTGAAGATTGAGACATTTATGCAGTTACGTATGGAATCTATTCAGGAAATGCTTTAGCAGGCACAGGGTTCCATCAGTCAATACAAAGAGAAGGCTCAGGAGGGTGAGGAGAATGAGGTATCAGTCGGCCTGGAGTCGATAACAGTCCATCAATGCAGCCATGTACAGGCATAGGGTGAGCTTAGCCTTATATACTGTAGTGAGGTGACGTGGAAGCTAGGCGCGGGTCATATGGCTACCATCCACCTAGTCAAAGCTAGTTCTTCCCGTCCAAAGGTTGAACAAGTGTTGAAGAATCCTGTAACAGATCCCATGACTGCCTAGCAGTGTCTGACAGTTGTGATGATGGTTGAAAAACCGACATGTTGAAGATTGAGACACTTATGCAGCATAATGGGAATTCATTAGGAATGCTACCACATTAGTGGCTTTCATCATCAAGTCCACTGAGGAAGAGCAGTGAGGAGGAGGGAGATGTGGCCAATGTCTCAACCTGGAGTCGATGTAACAGTCCATCATCTTGTATAACGTACAGCAAGGGGCTGACGGCATGCATGACGTAGTGATCGTGACGCAGGTGGAGGCGGGGTCATAGTGGTACATCCACTAGTCGGGCGAGGTCTTTGTCCAAAGGTTGAACAATTGTTGAAGAATTCTTTGTAACAAGATCCCATGATGCTGCAGTGTCTGACAGTTGTGATGAATGGGATCTTGTTACAAAGAATTCTTCAACACTTGTTCAACCTTTGGACGAAGACCTACTTCGACTAGTGGATGGTACCACTATGACCCTGCCTCCACCTGCTTCACGTCACCTCACTACAGTATATAAGCCACGTCTACGGCCCCATATGCTGTACATTCTACAAGATTGATGGACTGAACACATCGACTCCAGGTTGAGGGACTGATTACCTCATTCTCCTCCTCTCCTTACGCCTTCCTCTTTGTATTGGACTGATGAAGCCACTGTGTGGCGAAACGTTTCCTGAATAAAGATTCCCATATGCTGCATAAGTGTCTCAATCTTCAACATGTCGGTTTTTCAAACCATTCATCACAACTGTCAGACACTGCAGCATCATGGGATCTTGTTACAAAGAATTCTTCAACACTTGTTCAACCTTTGGACGAAGACCTACTTCGACTAGTGGATGGTACCACTATGACCCTGCCTCCACCTGCTTCACGTCACCTCACTACAGTATATAAGCCACGTCTACGGCCCTATGCTGTACATTCTACAAGATTGATGGACTGAACACATCGACTCCAGGTTGAGGGACTGATTACCTCATTCTCCTCCTCTCCTTACGCCTTCCTCTTTGTATTGGACTGATGAAGCCACTGTGTGGCGAAACGTTTCCTGAATAAAGATTCCCATATGCTGCATAAGTGTCTCAATCTTCAACATCAGTGAATCCTTGGTGTTTGCCGCACTGTTTGCTCTAGCTGGCGCTCAATTTAACTGGCGCTCCCACAAGGTACTAAGTGGTCCCAAATTTTTTTAATATGGTGCACACTGAGTGTTAAGACCCATTCTATGCTGGCCTGGCATCTCAGGCCAATCGTGCCAAATTTGGAGGCAGGAAAAATAAAACATATACAGTAGTCCCTCGATAATTGTAGGGCTCGACAGTCATAGATTTTGGAAATCATAGCGATATTTTCGTATAAACATGGGCTCGCTAATCGTAGATTGACTCGCGAATAGTAGTTCGTCCGGGACACATACGCACGCTGTGAGCCGGGGCGGCCTCCCTTCCCAGCCAGTGTGGCATTGTTTACCAGTGAGCGACGGTCCCCTCACTTGCTCCCGAAATATTTCATAATGTTCCATTCATTTTAGTGCTGGCAAGTGCTAAATAAGCTACCATGGCTCCAAAGAAAGCTCCTAGTGCCAAGCCTTTGGTAAAGAAGGTGAGAAATACGATTGAATTTAAGAAAAACGTCATTGAACAATATGAAAAGAGCAAGAGTTTCAGCAGGAAGAGCAACAGATTGCAGCTCAGAATCTTGCTGCAGAGGAGGAGGAATAGAGATGGAAGAAGGTGCCTTCTTCAGAAATTAAGGAGATTTTTGAAATGTGGGGTAAGATGGAAAGATTTATGGAGAAACATCACCCTGACAAGGTTGTTGCCGGCCATGTTGGCAACATGTACAGTGACAAAGTCTTGGCCCATTTTAGGGAAGTGTTAGAGATGCCAGAAACAGAGCTCTCTGGACAGTTATTTTGCGAGACAGGACTCCAGTGACTCTCAAGCTGGTTCTAGTGGCATTAAGAAATAGAAGAGAAGTAACCCCAGAAAAGCAATTGGTACCTGAGGTGTTGATGGAAGGGGATTCCCCTTCCAAACTGTAAATAATCCAGTCTCTCTCCTCCTCCAGTCTTCCATACACTAAGAAGAATCGCCAATAAAGGTAAGTGTTATGCTGTTAATGTTTCATTCATCATGTCCCATTGTATTGTTTATGTACTACATCTATATTTCATGTAAAAAAATTTTTTGTTTTAATACTTCTGGATGTCGGGAACGGATTAATTGTATTTACATTATTTCTTATGGGGAAAATTGATTCGAAAATCGTAGATTTCGATAATAGTAGCACCTCCAGGAACGGATTAAATACGATAAACGAGGGTCCACTGTATATACATTTAAGAACATAAGAAAGAAGGAACACTGCAGCAGGCCTACTGGCCCATGCGAGGCAGGTCCAAGTCTCCTACCGGCTTAAGCCAATGCCCCCAACCTAGTCAGGGCAGGCCATATTCACTTAAGGAAGGAACACGACAACTGACCTAGTAGCACAAGCTAATCAGGTCCAACTCACACCCACCCACACCCACTCATGTATTTATCTAACCTATTTTTAAAACTACACAACGTTTTAGCCTCAATAACTGTACTCGGGAGTTTGTTCCACTCATCCACAACTCTATTACCAAACCAGTGCTTTCCTATATCCCTCCTGAATCTGAATTTTTCCAACTTAAAACCATTGCTACGAGTCCTGTCTAGGCTAGATATTTTCAGCACGTTATTTACATCCCCTTTATTTATTCCTGTCTTCCATTTATACACCTTGATCATATCCCCCCTAATTCTACGCCTTTCGAGAGAGTGCAGATTCAGGACCCTCAGTCTATCCTCATAGGGAAGATTTCTGATACATGGGATCATCATTGTCATCCTCCTCTGTACGTTTTCCAGAGCATTTATATCCATTCTGTAATACGGTGACCAGAACTGAGCAGCATAGTCTAAATGTGGCCTAACCAAGGATATATAGAGTTGAAGAACAACCTGAGGACTTCTATTATTTATACTTCTAGATATGAAGCCAAGAATTCTGTTAGCTTTATTGCGAACACTAATGCACTGTTGTCTTGGTTGTAAATTACTGCTAACCAGAACCCCCAAATCCTTTTTGCAATCAGTAGTATTAAGATCTACATAATTTAGTTAATATGTGGCATGGTTATTTACCTGTCCAACATTTAGAACTTTGCATTTGTCAATATTAAACTGCATCTGCCACTTCTCCGACCATTGCATCAGTCTATTCAAATCATCCTGGAGTGCTCTAGTGTCCTCATTAGAATGAATTGGACGGCCTATTTTGGTGTCATCAGCAAATTTGCTTATGTCGCTATTTATTCCCTCATCTATGTCGTTTATGTAAATTGTGAACAACAACGGGCCCAACACTGACCCCTGAGGAACACCGCTTGTGACATGCCCCCATTCTGATTTCTCCCCATTTATGCAAACTCTCTGCTGTCTATTTGGGGCGCTAGTGGTAAGAACGTATATACATGTATATATGTTTGGACCGTTTAGGGGTTAATAGGCATGACAGACATCAGATGTCATCTTTAAGAGCAATGTGTGTGGGTAAATAATTTGTAGAGAATTTGGGGGTAGAAATTAGATGTAGGGAAAATATCTTGCAATAAATGAACTGATATATATAATTTAGCATAAAAGGAAAAATCCTTAGTTTTAAGTCAGGGAGGTTATAACAGAATGATAAGCTCCTGTTTTGTTTTTGTTTTTTGTTTTTTTTTTTGTTTTTTTCCATTTCAGATTTGGTTATAAACCTCAACAAAATAGTCCTGTCATTCAAAATGATGTAACTGAGACTTCAGATGAAAAGCAGAATGCAGTAGAAGAATGTTCCATCAAGTAAGTCCAGCCTCCACCATTCCTTGTACTGAATGACAGAGATGGTTATGGTTAGGTATTAGTTCATCGATCATCTGATAATTGGTTATTCGGTGTTTAACTTCCTGTGTTGTACAGGATTTTACTGATGCTCAAACGTTTGATAATTAAGTTACTGTATCTGTTCTGTAGGTGTGTATTATCCATGCTTTGCTCTTTTTTTTTTTAGCATTTTTTTTCCAGAATATTTTACAGGAACATTTTGCAAGAGTTATTAGTTGAAGAAGCAAAATATTTTCATTATGCTGTAATTTTGCTAGGATGAAGAGAAACTGAAAATGGTAGATGAATTTAGATCTCTGTAGACTTTGAGGAATAAAATGTAGTGGAAGACTTGATGCTGAAGCACATCTGTGGTGCACCATCACTGTATAGGTATAATTGTTTTCACAGTAATTATAGACTACCTTAAATGAGATAATGAGGATAGAATTTGCCCTCCTTGTATCTACTTACAAAATTCCATGATTTTTTATTTCTTGCAGGCAAACTGAAGCAACTGCTGAAACTCTCAAACAAGAAGGGACACCAGTATTGAGTGATGTGACTTTACGATTTCTCCAAGACAAGGACTTGCTATATGTGAAACCCTTAAAAAAGGTTGGAATTATAACTTTTAACCTGACTCCATGACAACAAATATTTCATTTGAACATGCATAAACTAACTGTATCTATTAAAATGTTACTCTTGGCAGTATTTTAAACACTATTCATCCACTTAACTACCCATGAAAGTATTTCTTAATTATTTTTATCAGTTTATATGTGAGCCAGATTTGATTTCTGGAGGTGGAATGTACAGTCTGTGCTGCGAAGGATGAGTGGACATTTTCCTGTTCAGTAGCTCAGTTGAATTATGGTGGCTGCACACTTCTGGCAAGATAGCTATTGAGTGAATGCTGGTGACTGTGGTACCTTCTTTGGATTGCTTTACTTTGGTGGGAAATGGTCATTGTCATTTTTTGTCCTTCCATTAAGTAAGTAACCTTATTCAGGTATACACAAATACAGTTACATAGATTATCATACATAGCAGCATATATGTAAAGTACCTGGGATAACCCAAAAAAGTCAGAGTGACTTATTTCCAGTAGGGTCCTTTTACCTTATTATTATAATATAAAGGTGATATCTTATTATTATTCTATAAAGGAGATATCTTATTATCATACTGTTAAGACTATCTACTACACAAGGGTCATTAAGACTACTACAAGAGGGTCATTAAGACTATCTACAATACTAAGGTCATTACTAGGAATAAGGTAAAATTACACGTGTAGTAATTAAAAAAAAAAAATCATTCCCCTCCCTTTCTGTAGCTACATTCATCAGGCACCTTTTGGCTCTTCTTGAACTGGTTCATGCTATGACTGGCTTTGACACGTGTGAGCAATCTGTTCCATTCCTCTATTGCTCTACAATAAAAGGTGTTTGAAGCCTGGCCACTAACTGTGGGTACTACAAAGTTGTGCTCTCTCCCCCTAGTACTGTGATTGCTTTGGTTCCCACCCTTGACAAAATTGGCAGCAAGATATTCTGGACACTGTGAGCAATTTTATAAACTTAATTTAGCTTCAGTTGTTTTGCTCTGTCTTCAACATTCAACATATCCAGTTGCTGTAATTTATCCTGGCCTACATGCTCTCTTGGATCCAGGTCCAGGGTGAATCTTACCATTTTGGTCTGGGTGATTAGCAGTCTGTTTTTTTGTCAAGGCACAGTACCATGAAGAGCAAGCTTAGTCCATATGACATTGTATAAGGGCTAGACACAGGGTCCCACGAGCCTCAGTAGGTAGATACTGTGCTTGTCCATATAGGAATTTCAGTCTGGCATTCGCTTTCTTTACTACACTGTTCCCTATCAGTTCACCTGACATGCAAGGGTCAAAGGGGATTCCCAGATATCTTACTGAGGAAACTGACGTGATGGGCTCCCCATTACACTGGACATTAAAATTATTTACCCTTCTCAATTTGTCTCTTGCCAAAGAGAATGGCTTCAGTTTTCCTGAGGTGTAATGATAGTTTGTTGTCTACTAACCATTTGCTGCAGGACTCCAGTCTCATTGTTAACCTGTAAACGGTCCAAGCAGATCTACATTCACATGTGTAATGCTCCAAAAGTAGATCTACGTTTTTTTTACATATTTTCAAATATAACAAAAAAAAAAGTAGATCAAAGTTTTTTTTACACATTTTCAAATGTAAAAAAAGAAAAAAGATCTACTTTTTTACATACTTTCAAATGTTGAAAAAAACGTATATGTGCGTTTGGACCGTTTACGGGTTAATACATTAGCTATATCTTGTGGGGCTTTACCTGACACTAACAGAGCACTGTCGTCTGCATACAGTAGGAGTTTGCACTTGACACTGATAGGCATGTCGTTAACATAGCATAGGAATAATAAGGGACCCAGAATACTACCTTGGGGGAACTCCACATGCTGTCGGCAGGGGTTCTGATTCCGTTTTGTTGATTTTGACAATTTGTCTCCTGTTGCGAAGGTAGGACTTAAACCAGTCTACAGAACCTATACTGATAGCTTGAAGTTTCTTACATAATATATTGTGGTTGACAGTGTCGAAGGCCTTTTGCAAGTCTAAGGTTACCATACCTATGAGGTTCCCCATTGGCATTTCAGTTCTCGTGTAATCCATCAGATTAATTAGGGAGATGTCGGTTGAGTAAGATCTAAAGCCTGATTGGTAGCTATGGAGAATGTTGTTGTCGTTAAGGTACTTAACTACTTGACAGTACACTGCCCTCTCTAGAATTTTGGATATTACACTGAGTATACTAACAGGCCTATAGTTGCTTACATCAGACCTACTATTTTTCTTGAAGAGAGGAATAACTCTGGCATCCTTGAACCCCTCCGGTACGGTATTAGTGGTGATGGACAAATTTATTATGTGAGCAATAGGGATTGACAGTTCAGAAGCACCATCTTTTAGGAACTTAGACGGGATGTTATCAGGGCCGGTGCTCTTAGCTGGGTTTAACCTGCTTAGTTCTTTTTGAATAAAGTCATGAGATACACTTACTAGTTGACAACTGTTTGGGGTTACCCCTTTATTGGTATAGTATGTTTGAAACATATCAGGGTCTGTGTTAAAGGTATTGATGCAGCTGGTAGTTTACTTATTAGTTTTGATACTCTCATCACTTGCTCCTTATACAGTGGACCCCCGCTTTACGATCAGCTCCCAATGCGACCAATTATGTAAGTGTATTTATGTAAGTGCGTTTGTACATGTATGTTTGGGGGTCTGAAATGGACTAATCTAATTCACAATATTCCTTATGGGAACAAATTCGTTCAGTAATGGCACCTGAACATACTTCTGGAATGAAATAATATCGTAAACTGGGGGTCCACTGTATTTACTTTTAATATCCTTCTTTTACATACTCTTACAAATTCTTTCACCAGTCTTTGCAACTTCTCTTCAGAATCTCCTGAAACAACTGTCATCTGCAAAATAAATTATGGCAACTTTCCCTCCATACCTTTTTCATCATTTTTCAATCTCACTCATCTCCCAAACACCTAAGTATTCACTTTTTATAACCCCATCTATAGATATGTTAAACAATCATGGTGACATCTGACTTTTTTTTTTTTTTTTTTTAAATCTCCCTCTTGCATACCCTAACCTTGCTTTTTTTTATTTTCACCTTTTTTTTCCTGACTACTCTACCAACCTTTGCAACCTCTCTTCACTGTTTTACATTTCCATATATCAGATCTCCATCACACTACCATATTTTTTTTACAACCCTATTTATAAATATATTAAACTACCATCGTGGCATCACACATCACTGTTTAAGGTCTAGTTTTACAGGACAGTGGTCGCCTTCCTTCCTACTTATGCTTACCAGAGCCTCATTTTCTATTTAAAAACTGCTTTTTAGTAACTTACTACTTACTACATTTGCAACATCTGCCACATAGTCCTCTCTATTCACCATATTATATGCTGTCTACCAACCTACTACACAGTGGTGGCTCATGTATAGGCACTGTAGAACTGCAGCACCCTCTATTTTCTCTTGATATTATCGATAACATTCAATATAACGAATCCTTTTTTTTTTTCTTAATTCTTTCTGTGTACTTGTACATTATATATTCCTTAAGCTTAATGTCAGTAGCCATCCCCTATTTTTTTTTTTTTTTATTATCACACCGGCCGATTCCCACCAAGGCAGGGTGGCCCGAAAAAGAAAAACTTTCACCATCATTCACTCCATCACTGTCTTGCCAGAAGGGTGCTTTACACTACAGTTTTTAAACTGCAACATTAACACCCCTCCTTCAGAGTGCAGGCACTGTACTTCCCATCTCCAGGACTCAAGTCCGGCCTGCCGGTTTCCCTGAATCCCTTCATAAATGTTACTTTGCTCACACTCCAACAGCACGTCAAGTATTAAAAACCATTTGTCTCCATTCACTCCTATCAAACACGCTCACGCATGCCTGCTGGAAGTCCAAGCCCCTCGCACACAAAACCTCCTTTACCCCCTCCCTCCAACCCTTCCTAGGCCGACCCCTACCCCGCCTTCCTTCCACTACAGACTGATACACTCTTGAAGTCATTCTGTTTCACTCCATTCTCTCTACATGTCCGAACCACCTCAACAACCCTTCCTCAGCCCTCTGGACAACAGTTTTGGTAATCCCGCACCTCCTCCTAACTTCCAAACTACGAATTCTCTGCATTATATTCACACCACACATTGCCCTCAGACATGACATCTCCACTGCCTCCAGCCTTCTCCTCGCTGCAACATTCATCACCCACGCTTCACACCCATATAAGAGCGTTGGTAAAACTATACTCTCATACATTCCCCTCTTTGCCTCCAAGGACAAAGTTCTTTGTCTCCACAGACTCCTAAGTGCACCACTCACTCTTTTTCCCTCATCAATTCTATGATTCACCTCATCTTTCATAGACCCATCCGCTGACACGTCCACTCCCAAATATCTGAATACGTTCACCTCCTCCATACTCTCTCCCTCCAATCTGATATTCAATCTTTCATCACCTAATCTTTTTGTTATCCTCATAACCTTACTCTTTCCTGTATTCACCTTTAATTTTCTTCTTTTGCACACCCTACCAAATTCATCCACCAATCTCTGCAACTTCTCTTCAGAATCTCCCAAGAGCACAGTGTCATCAGCAAAGAGCAACTGTGACAACTCCCACTTTGTGTGATTCTTTATCTTTTAACTCCACGCCTCTTGCCAAGACCCTCGCATTTACTTCTCTTACAACCCCATCTATAAATATATTAAACAACCACGGTGACATCACACATCCTTGTCTAAGGCCTACTTTTACTGGGAAAAAATTTCCCTCTTTCCTACATACTCTAACTTGAGCCTCACTATCCTCGTAAAAACTCTTCACTGCTTTCAGTAACCTACCTCCTACACCATACACTTGCAACATCTGCCACATTGCCCCCCTATCCACCCTGTCATACGCCTGTTCCAAATCCATAAATGCCACAAAGACCTCTTTAGCCTTATCTAAATACTGTTCACTTATATGTTTCACTGTAAACACCTGGTCCACACACCCCCTACCTTTCCTAAAGCCTCCTTGTTCATCTGCTATCCTATTCTCCGTCTTACTCTTAATTCTTTCAATTATAACTCTACCATACACTTTACCAGGTACACTCAACAGACTTATCCCCCTATAATTTTTGCACTCTCTTTTATCCCCTTTGCCTTTATACAAAGGAACTATGCATGCTCTCTGCCAATCCCTAGGTACCTTACCCTCTTCCATACATTTATTAAATAATTGCACCAACCACTCCAAAACTATATCCGCACCTGCTTTTAACATTTCTATCTTTATCCCATCAATCCCGGCTGCCTTACCCCCTTTCATTTTACCTACTGCCTCACGAACTTCCCCCACACTCACAACTGGCTCTTCCTCACTCCTACAAGATGTTATTCCTCCTTGCCCTATACACGAAATCACAGCTTCCCTATCTTCATCAACATTTAACAATTCCTCAAAATATTCCTTCCATCTTCCCAATACCTCTAACTCTTCATTTAATAACTCTCCTCTCCTATTTTTAACTGACAAATCCATTTGTTCTCTAGGCTTTCTTAACTTGTTAATCTCACTCCAAAACTTTTTCTTATTTTCAACAAAATTTGTTGATAACATCTCACCCACTCTCTCATTTGCTCTCTTTTTACATTGCTTCACCACTCTCTTAACTTCTCTCTTTTTCTCCATATACTCTTCCCTCCTTGCATCACTTCTACTTTGTAAAAACTTCTCATATGCTAACTTTTTCTCCCTTACTACTCTCTTTACATCATCATTCCACCAATCGCTCCTCTTCCCTCCTGCACCCACTTTCCTGTAACCACAAACTTCTGCTGAACACTCTAACACTACATTTTTAAACCTACCCCATACCTCTTCGACCCCATTGCCTATGCTCTCATTAGCCCATCTATCCTCCAATAGCTGTTTATATCTTACCCTAACTGCCTCCTCTTTTAGTTTATAAACCTTCACCTCTCTCTTCCCTGATGCTTCTATTCTCCTTGTATCCCATCTACCTTTTACTCTCAGTGTAGCTACAACTAGAAAGTGATCTGATATATCTGTGGCCCCTCTATAAACATGTACATCCTGAAGTCTACTCAACAGTCTTTTATCTACCAATACATAATCCAACAAACTACTGTCATTTCGCCCTACATCATATCGTGTATACTTATTTATCCTCTTTTTCTTAAAATATGTATTACCTATAACTAAACCCCTTTCTATACAAAGTTCAATCAAAGGGCTCCCATTATCATTTACACCTGGCACCCCAAACTTACCTACCACACCCTCTCTAAAAGTTTCTCCTACTTTAGCATTCAAGTCCCCTACCACAATTACTCTCTCACTTGGTTCAAAGGCTCCTATACATTCACTTAACATCTCCCAAAATCTCTCTCTCTCCTCTGCATTCCTCTCTTCTCCAGGTGCATACACGCTTATTATGACCCACTTCTCGCATCCAACCTTTACTTTAATCCACATAATTCTTGAATTTACACATTCATATTCTCTTTTCTCCTTCCATAACTGATCATTTAACATTACTGCTACCCCTTCCTTTGCTCTAACTCTCTCAGATACTCCAGATTTAATCCCATTTATTTCCCCCCACTGAAACTCTCCTACCCCCTTCAGCCTTGTTTCGCTTAGGGCCAGGACATCCAACTTCTTTTCATTCATAACATCAGCAATCATCTGTTTCTTGTCATCCGCACTACATCCACGCACATTTAAGCAACCCAGTTTTATAAAGTTTTTCTTCTTCTCTTTTTTAGTAATTGTATACAGGAGAAGGGGTTACTAGCCCATTGCTCCCGGCATTTTAGTCGCCTCATACGACACGCATGGCTTACGGAGGAAAGATTCTTTTCCACTTCCCCATGGACAATAGAAGAAATAAAAAAGAACAAGAGCTATTTAGAAAAAGGAGAAAAACCTAGATGTATGTATATATATATATGCATGTGCGTGTCTGTGAAGTGTGACCAAAGTGTAAGTAGGAGTAGCAAGATATCCCTGTTATCTTAGCGTGTTTATGAGACAGAAAAAAGAGAAACCAGCAATCCTACCATCATGCAAAACAGTTACAGGTTTTTGTTTCACAGTCATCTGGCAGGACGGTAGTACTTCCCTGGGTGGTTGCTGTCTACCAACCTACTACCTACACCCTAGTACATGGAAAAAATTACAAAAATCCTCTTATGGAACTGTGCGCTTCACAGTTCCGGCGACTCGGTGTTTAGCTGTTGTGCGCGTGTACTGATGTCCGAGATAAGACACTGCACTCTAGGTAGAGAGAGCAGTGTCGCTGATGCAGTGCCGACCCTGATGTGCAAGTGTAAGGTAGTGTTTCTTTTTGACTCAATGACGTGTTGTGCTTAAAACTTTCAGGGTTTCCAACGTACTAGTACGGCTTATACACCAGGGTTATTGACGTACTAGAATGCCAAATTTCTAGCGCCTTCAAATCTAGTGAGAGAAAGCTGGTAGGCCTACATATGAAAGAATGGGTCTGTAGTCAGTGTGCACAGTATAAAAAAATCCTGCAGCACATAGTGCATAAGGAAAAAAAAACAAACTCCGACCGTGTTTATAGTTTAAAACAGCGACTTTGCAGTGTATTTTCGTATGGTATTTATGGTTGTATTCTAGTTTTTCTGGTCTCATTTTATAGAATGGAAGATATATTACAGAAGTTGAGATTGATTTTGATTGGTTTCATAAAGAAAAGTACCTTGAAATTGAGCTCAAAATAGCAGAAATGTTCGATTTTTACCAAATTTCAAAAGTAAACAAATCATGCCAAGCGTCCAATACATGTCAACTGGTGAGTCTAATATTCTTTTACAAGTGCGATGATATTATTTATACCATTTCTACACCAATGCAGTAGTCTGCATAACAGTAAATCTTGAATTTTTGTGAGAATAAAAATTCAAAGTGGAAAGCAAAAGAGATGTAAGAGGGGCCTGGGGACATGACTAATGAACAGAGAAAATGTTATTTTAGTGCCAGAAATGTCTCTTGCTTATTCTGGACCCTATTTGGAAATTGGCATCTTCTGGAATTTGTGTGAAATTGGCAAAATTGCCAATTTCTGACCACTTTATTGGATAGTTGAAATCGGTAAATGGGTGGTTTCTTGTGCTCATTCGATAGAAAAAATGGAGTTCTAGCGAAATACATATGATTTTTGTCGACTAGTACACTGAAATTGGCCGAAAATAGGGCTCAAAGTGGGCGAAACCGCCAATGCGTAAACATCGTCGAGACCGTTAACTTCGCGAGAGCATAATTCCATAAGTTTTCCATCAAACTTCATACTTTTTGTGTCATTATGATCGGAAAAAGATTCTCTATCATTTCAGTTTTTTTTTTTTTTTTTTTTTTTTTTTTTTTTTTTTTTTTTTTTTTTTTTTTTTTTTTAATAAATTTTTGACCCTGAGAACGAATTTAGGAGAAGGCCTCTCGACCCTGAAAGGGTTAAAAACCATGTACCATAGTCTTGAATGTGATAGTGTAGAATTAGATGATTATCATGCTTTCAGCTATTTTATTTAATTATTAACCCCTTCTCTGTCGCAACCCTAAATCCTGAGGTGTCTCGTGGTGTTGAACAATTTTTGAAAAAAAAAAAATTACTTATGAAATGATAGGGAATCTTTTCCCAATGGTAATGACACCAAAAGAATGAAATTTGATGGAAAACTTACGGAATTACGCTCTCACGAAGTTAGCAGCCTCAGCAATATTTACGAATCGGCGATTTCGCCCAATTTGAGCCCTATTTTTGGCTAATTCCATTGTTCTAGTTGACCAAACTCATAGCTATTTCTTTAGAACTCTATTTGTTCTATTGACTGAGTACAAGAAACTGCCCATTTATCGATTACAACTACCCAATAATGTGATCAGAAATTTGCAATATGGCCAATTTCACACAAATTAAAAAATATGCCAATTTCAAAACAGGGTCCAGAATGAACAATACAGACATTTGTGGCTCTAAAATAACATTTTCTTTGTTCATCAGTCACATCTCCAGGCCCCTCTGATATTACTCTTGCTTTCTATTTCGAATTTTTATTCAAACAAAAAATAGAAGATTTACTGTTATGCATACTACTGCAATATTGTAATTGTATAAATAATGTCAACCCATTCATGATTGTATATTAGAATGGCTACTTGGACATTTATTGGAAAATGGAAATCATTTGTTTACTTTTGAACATCAGCAAAAATCAAACATTTTCCCTACCTTGAGCACCATTTCAAGGTTCTTTTCATAGTAAAACCAATCAAAATCACCTCTATTTCTATAATATGTTTTCCATTCTATCAAATGAAGCCAAGAAAACGAGAATACAACTATAAATACTATACAAAAATACACCACAAATTCGGCATTTTAATTAAAAAAAACAGTAGTTTTTTTTTTTTTCTCATTATGCACTGTATGCTGCAGGTTTTCTTATATGGTGCACACTGACCACACACACCCATTCTCTCACATGTGGGCCTACCAGCTTTCTCCTGCTTGATTTGAAGCCGCTAGAATTTTGAGTGTACATACGTCAAACACGGTGGCTCGTAAGATGTATATATACGACCGAAACAGTCAAAGGGTTAATCTTTTCATGCAAAGTAAAACAAGAAGAGTGGATTTCATTTTTAAATGAATGGATCAAGCTTGAACTGTAACAATTTAGGCAAGTAAAAAATATTTTTTGTTTATGATTTTATCAAGCTTATGCATAAATTTTCTTTCTATATGCTTGTTTTGTTTTACACAATATTAAAACAATAGCTAAAAATTTTCTGAAGCAGCACCTCCACTAATTTTAGCTACGAGCTGCCACTGCTATTACAGCACTTACATTTTCATCTTTTTGCTATATTGACCATTTCCCCACAAGATATGGTGATTCAAAAAAGAAAATATTCACTATCATTTATTCAGTATGTCTTATTTTTCTTAAAAGCTCTTGTTCTTCTTTATTTCCTTTGTTGTCCATGGGGAAGTGGAGAAGAATCTTTCCTCCCTAAGCCATGCATGTCGTATGAGGCGGCTAAAATGACAGGAGCAATGGGCTAGTAACCCCTTCTCCTATATACATTTACTAAAAAGGAGAAGAAAAACTTTATAAAACTAGGATGCTTGAATGTGCGTAGATGTAGTGTGGATGATAAGAAAGAGATGATTGCTGATGTTATAAATGAAAAGAAGTTGGATGTCCTGGCCCTAAGCGAAACAAAGCTGAAGGGGGTAGGCGAGTTTCAGTGGGGAGAAATAAATGGGATTAAGTCAGGAGTATCTGAGAGAGTTAGAGCTAAGGAAGGGGTAGCAATAATGTTGAAGGATCAGTTATTACCTGGAGTTTACCTGGAGAGAGTTTCGGGGGTCAACGCCCCCGCGGCCCGGTCTGTGACCAGAAGAGGGAATATAAATGTGTAAATTCAAGGATTATATGGATTAACCCTTTGACTGTTTCGGTCATATATATACGTCTTACGAGGTACCGTGTTTTACGTATACATGTATATACTAAAATTCTAGTGGCTTCAAATCAAGGAGGAGAAAGCTGGTAGGCCCACATTTGAGAGAATGGGTCTGTGTGGTCAGTGTGCACCATATAAAAAAAAAAATCCTTCAGCACGCAGTGCATAATGAGAAAAAAAAACTCCGACCATTTTTTTTTTTTTTTTAATTAAAATGCCGACTTTGTGGTCTATTTTCGTATAGTATTTATGGTTGTATTCTTGTTTTCTTGGTCTCCTTTGATAAAATGGAAAACATATTATAGAAATAGAGGTGTTTTTGATTGGTTTTACTATAAAAAGAACCTGGAAATGGAGCTCAAAGTAGGAGATGTTTGATTTTTGCCGATGTTCAAAAGTAAACAAATGATGTCATTGTCCAATAAATGTCCAACTAGCCATTCTAATATGCAGTCATGAATGTGTTGACATTATTTGTACAATTACAGTATTGCAATAGTCTGCATAATAGTAAATCTTCCATTTTTTTGTTTGAATAAAAATTCAAAATAGAAAGCAAGAGTAATATCAGAGGGCCCTGGAGAAGTGACTGATGAACAAAGAAAATGTTATTTTAGAGCCAAGAATGTCTGCATTGTTCATTCTGGACCTTATTTTGAAATTGTCATATTTGTTTTAATTTTTGTGAAATTGGCCAAATTGCAAATTTCTGACCACATTACAGGGTAGTTGAAATTGGTAAATAGGCAGTTTCTTGTACTCAATCGATAGAAAAAAAATGGAGTTCTAAAGAAATAGCTATGAGTTTGTTTGATTGGAGAATTAGCCGAAAATAGGGCTCAAAGTGGGCAAAATCGCCGATTCGTAAATGTCGCTGAGGTCGCTAACTTCATGAGAGCGTAATTCCGTCAGTTTTCCATCAAATTTCATTTTTTAGTATCGTTACAATCGTGAAAAGATTCTCTATCATTTCATAAGAAAAAATAATTTCTTTTTTCTTTTTTTTTTTTTAAATTTTGCGACACCAGGAGACACCTCAGGATTGGGGGTTGCGACAGTCAAGGGGTTAAAATAAGGGTCGGATGCAAAGAGTGGGTCATAATAAGCGTGTATGCACCTGGAGAAGAGAGGAGTGTAGAAGAGAGAGAGATTTTGGGAGATGTTAAGCAAATGTATAGGAACCTTTGAACCAAGTGAGAGAGTAATCGTGGTAGAGGACCTAAATGCTAAAGTAGGTGAAACATTTAGAGAGGGTGTGATAGGTAAGTTTGGGGTGCCAGGTGTAATGATAATGGGAGCCTTTTGATTGAACTTTGTAAACAAAAGGGGTTTAGTTATTTTAAGAAAAAGAGGATAAATAAGTATACAAGATATGGTGTAGGGCGTAATAAGAGTTTTGTTGGATTACGTATTGGTAGATAAGACTGTTGAGTAGACTTCAGGATGTACGCGTTTATAGAGGGGCCCCTCTTCAAGGGGGGCTCCTTGGCGTGGTGAAGAGGCTCTTGGTCTGAGGAATTAGACCTGTCGGTCTACTTCCTCAGACCGAACCTAATTACCCCCCAATCCCCCGTTCCCTATCCCATCCTCCCCATCCTCCCCTTTTTCCTTTCCTCCTCCTCCTCCTCCCCACCCCTCCCTTTTGCCCTTCCTTTTTGGCCTTTTTTTTTTTTTCCCACAGGCACGCTAGTTCCTAGGTAGGGGAAAGGGTACTGGGGTCCATCCCATTCCGTTGAGGTTCTTGGCGGTGGCGTAGTTTGCCATGGAATCTGGATTGCCTGGGGATGTCCTGATCCCTCTCCGGTATCCCGGAGGGTGGCTTTGGGTGTCTCTCGGGCGACGGGTGTATCTCTGGAAGCCACCTTTCGGATTTCGGGGGTGGTGGCCGAAGGAGGTATGCTTTGTGGCGGATTTCCGGCCGCCCTCTCTTTTGTCCACTGAGGTAGCTCGGCAGATGTGAGGTTGCTATCCTGGATTGCCGGTTTACTAGCATGATGGGTAGAGTATGGCACGGGTTCCATGCTGCATCTGCGCTACTTGCGGTGCTGAGGTCCTCTTGGGCGCGGAGGGAGATTTCTGGCCCTTTCATTCCTCCTAGGAACTATCCCTCCCCGGCCCCCCCTTTTTTTATTCTTTTTTTTATTTTTATTTTATTTTCTTCTT
This sequence comes from Cherax quadricarinatus, assembly GCF_038502225.1. Taxonomy (NCBI): domain Eukaryota; kingdom Metazoa; phylum Arthropoda; class Malacostraca; order Decapoda; family Parastacidae; genus Cherax; species Cherax quadricarinatus. Next base: position 10,146,703 of record NC_091336.1, read on the forward strand.
TCTTTTTTTTTTTCTTAAAAACAAAAAGAAAGAAGTAACCTAACCATGGCAGCCCTAGTCCATGAAACTGCTACCCCCGGGCCCCTTCTTGATACCGCATCCTGTTCTGACCCCGCCTCGTCTTTGGACCACTCTTCGGACACTCCTCATGCCTCTGTACCTCTTGCCGGTGCTGTTTCCTCACCTGCTTCAGGTACTGAGGCCTCGACTGACTCCTTCGATTTATCTGACCTTCGCTCTCCTCTGACTATGCTTCCGGCCTCTCCCTCTACGGTGCGGCAATTTTCGAATCGCCGGCCCGTTCCACGTCGGACCAACTCTGGTCCCACGCCTAAACGACAACGACAATTACCTGCTGATGATACTTCTCCACCTTCTCGTTCTTCTCAGAAAAGATCGACACATCCTTCACTACCTTTCCACGCTCAGTTTCAGACTGCACAATGGACTAACTTCTTCTACTGCCTATCTTTCTGACCACAGTATTGGCAAGGCACTCCTACGCCATGTTGGTAAAGATATTTCTTTTCATGCTCTTAAGAGCGGTACGCGCATCGTCACCGTACAGAATGCTACCCAGGCTTATGAGCTTTCTCGTCTTTCCCATATCGATACTGTTCCTGTAACTATTGAAAAGCATCATTCCCTCAATTCTTGTAGTGGTACCATCATTCTGCCCCATACCATAGTTCAACAAAATGTGGCACTGACATTCTTGAACAGCTGGAACTCCAAGATCTCCCAATCCTCAAGGTAGACACTTACGTTCTTCCTGCTCGCGGGCGGAGACGATACCCTAGCAATATGGCTCGTTTAACTTTTGACAGCCGTGAACTCCCATCCTCAGTTTATGTAGCAGGACATCGGTTACAAGTTCGAAAGGTGATCCCTACACCGCAACAGTGTAGAAATTGCTGGCGATTTGGCCATCCAGCGAAATATTGCAGATCTATCGCCGAATGCCCAGTCTGTGGTGCCGATGACCATTCTAATACGTCTTGCAATCGACCTCCCTCTTGCCTTAATTGTCATGAGGCTCACCCTTCGTACTCTCGCCGTTGTCAAGTCTACTTAAACGAGCGGGAAATCCGTTACCTCAAAGAGGCAGAAGGTCTCCCTTATGCCATGGCAGTTTCTCATCTCCGCCTCCAAGGGAGACTACCTCGTGTTTCTTATTCCCGTGTTTCAAAACGTCCCCCCACTTCTGGTATCCCATCTTCTGCACCCACCTCTGTGGTTACCTCTCCCATAGTCACTCCTGTAGCTAATTCTTTGGCTGTCCTCGGCTCAGACGTCCCTACTTCAATGTCTCAGTCTGATCTTGCTTCTTCGTGTTCTCTCTCACAAGCCTCAGTAGCGACGAGATCTCGTATGACACCTCCTCCCAATCGTCCCTCTACTTCTCAACAGTCAAAAAAAGGTCCGTTAACACCTCCTACCCATCTTCCACCTCCTCATTTTCCCTTCCCTGTCTCTGTACCTGGTTCTCCCCCTATCACTGGCTCTGTTACAAGTGTAGAGGTTCACCCTCCTCGTACTGTACCTTCCTCCCCTGTTCCCTCCCAAGTTTCTTCCTCTTCTGCCACCTCCCAGGTTTCTGCCTCTTCTGTCCCCTTCCACGCTTCTCCAGTTCCCTCCACCTTTACGCGGCCTCTTCTGTCCCCTTCCACGCTTCTCCAGTTCCCTCCACCTTTACGCGGCCTCAGGAGTAATCGGGGTGAGCTTCAGATGTTACTCTCCCAGTTTTCCCCTGTTGGTGTTTGCTTACAGGAACCAAAATTACACTCTGCTGTTATCTCTCCCATTTCAAGCTATAATTTATTGTATTCTTCAGATCCTTTTCCTGATGGGACTTTTAATGAAAGTGCCCTTCTTCTACGCACTGATATTCCATACCATCAGCTCTTTGTTCGTACTTCGCTCCATTACACAGCAGCCCGTATCCACTTGCATAGGTGGTATACGCTCTGTTCTTTATATCTCTCTCCTTCTCGGGCATTATCTATTCCGGATATTGCCTTTCTTGTTTCGTCATTACCACCACCGATTCTGTTACTTGGTGATTTTAATGCCCACCATTTCCTCTGGGGGGGGTCTCACTGTGATTCCCGTGGCATTCAGTTAGAGGCTTTTCTTGCCACCCACCCCCTCCATGTTTTAAATACAGGTACTCACACCCATTTTGATCCTCGGACTCACACTCTCTCTTGCATCGATCTCTCAGTCTGCTCTTCCTCCGCCGCATTAGACTTCACTTGGTCTGTTCTTCCGGACTTACATGACAGCGATCATTTCCCAATCATTCTTACTTCCCCTTCATATTCACCACCTCTTCGCATCCCACGCTGGCAATTTGATCAGGCAAATCGGAACCTTTACTCACACCTAACTGTTTTTAGAGAGGTTCCTTCTTCGTCCTCCATCGATGAGCTTTTACACCTCTTCTCGTCCTCCGTTTTAACCGCAGCTTCTCATTCTATACCCCAAACTTTGGGCAGGCATTCTCAGAAATGCGTGCCTTGGTGGTCTCCTGCTTGTGCTCGTGCAGTACGTTTGAAACGCACTGCATGGGGCAGGTACCGGTACAATAGAACCACAGAGAGACTTCTTGAATTTAAGCAGAAGCGTGCGATCGCTCGTCGTGTCATCCGTGACGCTAAACGCACTTGCTGGCGAGATTATGTCTCCACCATCACCTCTGCTTCCTCTGAGTGCAGTCTGGAAAAAAGTACGAAAACTGAGTGGTAAATATTCTCCTGACCCGGCTCCTGTTCTGTGGGTTGTCAGTGTTGATATAGCAAACCCACTAGATGTTGCCAATGAAATTCACAATCATCTGGTCCGTATTTCTCAGGGGCTCCATCTATGCCCCTCATTTCTTTCCTCAAAGTCTGCCAGAGAGTTAGCACCCTTGGACTTTTCTTCTCTCAGAGAAGAACAGTATAATGTGCCTTTTACACTTCAAGAACTGGAGGCAACACTCTCAGCTTGCCGATCATCGGCAGCTGGGCCCGACGACATTCATATTCGTATGCTACAACATTTACATCAGTCAGCCCTTGCAGTCCTGTTACGCCTTTACAATCTTATTTGGTCACAAGGAGTTCTTCCACAGCTGTGGAAATCCACCATTGATCTCCCTTTCCGCAAACCAGGCACTACGGGACATGAAACCTCCCACTATCGTCCCATTGCTCTTACCAGTGCAGTTTGCAAAGTGATGGAACGCCTAGTAAATAGACGTTTAGTTTGGTATTTAGAGACACACAACAGTCTCTCCACTCGTCAATATGGCTTTCGTAAGGGACGTTCTACCATAGACCCCTTACTACGCTTGGATACGTATGTTCGTAATGCCTTTGCGAATAACCACTCAGTTACTGCCATATTTTTTGACCTTGAGTAGGCATATGACACAACTTGGAGGTATAATATTTTAGCCCAAGCCCACTCCTTAGGCCTTCGAGGCAATCTACCATCCTTCCTTAAGAACTTTTTAACTGACAGGCATTTCCGTGTTCGGGTTAATAATGTGCTCTCCCCGGACTTTATCCAAGCTGAAGGTGTCCCCCAGGGATGTGTTCTGAGCACAACACTTTTTCTCCTTGCTATTAATGATTTGGCCTCTAGTCTTCCATCAAATATTTGGTCATCACTCTATGTTGATGACTTCGCTATTGCCTGTGCAGGCGCTGACTGTCACCTTATTACAGTTTCTCTCCAACATGCAGTCGACCGTGTTTCCAATTGGGCCACCACACGTGGGTTTAAATTTTCCAGCACTAAAACCCACCAAATTACTTTCACTAGACACTCTGTCATCTCCGATCATCCTTTGTACCTCTATGGCTCCCGTATCCCTGAACGTGATACAGTCAAGTTTCTGGGCCTCCTCTTTGATCGTAGGTTATCCTGGAAACCTCACATTACCTCTCTGAAGGCAACTTGCCACAGCCGGCTGAACCTCCTTAAAACCCTTGCTCATCTTTCATGGGGAGCTGATCATCGAACCCTCCTTCGCCTACATTCCACCCTTATCTTATCGAAACTTGATTATGGTGACCAGATCTATTCAGTGGCATCTTCTGCTACTCTCTCTAGCCTTAACCCCATTCATCACCAAGGATTACGTTTATGCCTTGGTTCTTTTCGCTCTTCCCCTGTCGAGAGCCTCTATGCAGAAGCGAACGTTCCATCCTTATCCGATCGCCGTGATGCCCATTGCCTTCGCTACTATGTACGCTCTCATGATCTCCGCAATCCTTCCATTTATAGAATGGTCACTGATATTAGTAGACATTCTTTATGTGTTCGCCGCCCCTGCTTACTCCGTCCCTTCTCTCTTCGCCTTCATTCGCTCTTGTCTTCTCTTCAATTACCACCTTTCTATGTACATGTAGCATCTCACTTTTCCCTACCCCCCTGGGAAGTTCCAGCTGTTCGAGTCTGTTCTTTCTCTCTCCCTTGCTCGAAAGCCCAACTGTCTACGGTCGCTTCCCGCTCTCATTTTCTTGACCACTTTCACTCTCATTCTCATGCCATTGCTGTGTACACAGATGGCTCTAAGTCTTCTGACGGCGTAGGATTCGCAGCAGTGTTTCCGGACAGCGTCGTACAAGGGCATTTACTATCTTCGGCTAGTATTTTTACTGCTGAATTGTATGCCATCCTTACAGCACTTATCCGTATTGCATCTATGCCTGTGTCATCATTTGTGGTTGTCTCAGACTCCCTTAGTGCTTTACAGGCTATACAGAAATTTGATACACCTCACCCCTTAGTCCTCCGTATCCAACTTTGGCTACGCCGCATCTTTACCAAGCATAAAGATATTGTTTTTTGTTGGGTCCCTGGTCATGTTGACGTACAGGGCAATGAACAGGCAGACACTGCTGCGCGGTCAGCAGTACATGACCTACCAGTTTCATGTAGAGGTATTCCATTTACGGACTATTTTGCTGCAATATCTTCCTAACTTCACACCCGTTGGCAACAGCGTTGATCTATTATGCTCGGCAACAAACTTCAATCTATTAAACCGAGTATAGGTTACTGGCCGTCTTCTTATCACCAGTGTCGAGGTTGGCAGACTACTCTCTCCCGTCTTCGCATTGGCCATACTTGTCTTACTCATGGATATCTCATGAAGAGGCACCCTGCTTCTCTCTGTGAGAATTGCCAAGTTCCATTATCAGTCAGCCACATTCTGTTGGACTGCCCACTTTATCAACGAGCACACAGAATTTACCTCCGTCGTCGTCTTCGCTCTGCTGCTCTCTCTTTACCTTCCCTTCTCGCTGATGGACCCACCTTTCATCCAGACTCTCTCATTGACTTTTTGACAACACCTGACTTACTTCACAAATTCTGATACCTTCAGCCCTTTCTACTTCAATCTCTTGCTACCCCCTACCCCCGTACTATCCCCTGCCCCGCTGTTTTCTGTAACCTACTGATCATCCCTCCTCCCTTCTGCCATCCAATACCCTCGCTTCCTTCCCTACCCTGCAGCGCTGTATAGCCCTTGTGGCTTAGCGCTTCTTTTTGTTTATAATAATAATAATAATATAGAGGGGCCACAGATATATCAGATGGGATACAAGGAAAATAGAAACAGCAGATAAGAGAGAGAGGTGAAGGTGTATAAACTAGAAGAGGAGGCAGTTAGGGTAAGATATAAACAACTATTGGAGGTTAGATGGGATAGTGAGAGTAGAGGCAGTGGGGTCGAAGATGTATGGGGTAGGTTTAAAAATGTAGTGTTAGTGTTCAGCAGAAGTTTGTGGTTACAAGAAAGTGGGTGCAGGAGGGAAGAAGAGCAATTGGTGAAATGATGATGATAAGAGAGTAGTAAGGGAGAAAAAGTTAGCATATGAGAAGTTTGGAGTAGATGGTGCTATTATTTAATAAATGTATGGAAGAGGGTAAGGTACCTAGGGATTGGCAGAGAGCGTGTATAGTTCCTTTGTATAAAGGCAAAGGGGACAAAGAGTGCAAAAATTATAGGGAATAAGTCTGTTGAGTATACCTGGTAAAGTGTATGGTAGTTATTGTTGAAAGAATTAAGAGTAAGACGGAGAGTAGGATAGCAAATGAACAAGGAGGCTTTAGGAAAGGTAAGGGGTGTGTAGACCAACTGTTTACAGTGAAACGTATAGATGAACAGTATTTAACCCTTTGACTGTCGAAGGGCCAAATCCTGAAGTTGCTTCTGGTGTCGCAAAATATTCGAAAAAAAAAAAATTATTTTTTCTTATGAAAATGTTAAGATTATTTTTCTGATTGTTTTAGTCCCAAAAAAAAATTTTTCCCATCAGTACTTACCGAGATATAGAGTCCTGAAGTTTGCTGAAATTGATCTGCTGGCGGCAACAGCGGCAACTGCCGCTCACCCGGTAAACTTTTATTTACTTGTATTCGATGGTTTCTTGTTTTTTTCACTATTTTATTTTTTCACATAACTTTTGTGGCCTGTGAGACCAAATTATTGTGCAATGTTCAAATATACACTCATTGAATGTAACACAATTATAGCAAAAACACTCGTATCATTATAATGTTGCTAAAACTTGTTTACACAAACAAACAATGTAAATAAATGTTTATTACGATTGCTTTATAATATATATACATATGTACAATCACTGGACACTTTATTAGAAGTGCTGCAGCTTGTGGAATTCTTTGAAACATGGGTATAAGCACAATGGTGTCTTACACTCCTCACACATAAAACGAGTGTCTCTGCGTTTTTGTGGGCGTTTTGTGGTATGTCCACAGACAAAACATCTCTTCTGAGCATTTTTCTTGGCAGTAGTAGCAGGCAGTGGTATGGGGTAGTGATCACCAGGCCTCAGACGAGAGGACATGTGTTGATAATTTCGTGGGCGCTGGTCTATTGCAGGTGTTGTTTCTTGGTACTTGAATATTATTTGTCTGATGACTGACAAACAAAATTCACCATATTTGGGTTTGTTCTTGGTCTTCAACTTATACATATTATAAGCATTCAGCATGGAAATGTCAAGAAGATGGAAAAAGTTTTATGTACCACTTATAACTCTTGCGAACACAGTCAGCAAACCCAATCTGCATGTCACATTTGTCCACTAAGCGCATATTGAGGTTGTAATCCATCACAGCTGCAGGTTTTACAATAGGTTCTTTGGTCTCTCTATTCTGCTTGCCAGTCTCTACCATTTCGTGTCGGTGAACTGATGTCAGCAGTGTGACATCACGTTTGTCATGCCACCGAAATGCCATGATGTCATTGGCAGCAAACACCTGCACTTCACCTCTACGACTGCCAGCTTCGAACCTAGGCATATGTTTACGACTTCTACGCACTGTGCCACACACATCTGTCATGTTCACTCGCAAGAAATCACTGAGTATAGGGCTTGTGTACCAGTTGTCAGTATATAAAATATGCCCCTTACCAAGATATGGCTCCATCATTGTTCTAACCACATCACCAGAGATACCCAGTAACTTCCTGGTATCTTCCATTGTTTTACCGCCAGTGTACACAATTATATCCAAAACCAGACCAGTTTTGCAATCACACAGAACAAATAACTTTATACCAAAGCGTTTCCTCTTGCTTGGTATATACTGCTTGAATGAGAGTCTTCCTTTGAACAAAATCAAAGACTCGTCAATAACAAGCTTCCTGAAGGGATAAAAATACATACAGCACTTTTGTTTCAGGTACATAAACACACGTCTGATCTTATATAACCTGTCGCTTCTGTCAGGCCTGGTTTTGTCTGAAAAGTGTAACATACGTAACAGTAACACAAATCTATTCACTGGTATAATGTCACTGAAAGCAGGGGTTGAAATCAGGCGGTCTGTCGCCCAGTATGTGCTGACACTATGCTTATACACATGTGGCATAAGCATTATTGTGGCAAAGAACAGATACATCTCTGCCACAGTTGTGTCCTTCCACTGGTGTAGGCGTGATCTTGGTGAAAGCATAGTGTTTGCCATGGTGTACTCATAGTATGTATTGCTTTCCCTGACAATAATGTCCATCAGGGGTTCATCGAAGAACAACTGAAAGCATTCCAGTTCAGTGGGATTGTTCCCAAGTGTACATGATGGCCGTATTCCACTTTGTCCTTCATCAAAGTCATGGGGATTGGGTACAAACTCGTCATCTTGATGCCAATCCCAGATGCGGTCAGCTGGTGCGTTCTGGATATTGTAATGTCGTTGTGGTTGTGCAGGTTGTGGTTGTGGTTGTGAGAGTGTGGGGTCGGCCGAAGCAGGTTGTAGTTGTGCAGAGTCAGCAGCGCGGGCACTAGCGTGGCCCGCTGCTGGTGTCACATGACTCATGGCACCGTCACTATCACCACCACCGCCTGCTGCCTCACTCACATCATTTATACCCATCGTAACAATATCGTCATCTTCACTATCAGGACGTGGTGTAGGGCCACGGGATGTGCTCCGAGATGTACTCCTTCCTCTTGGAAGAGCATATGGCACACTACCAGACCGCATGCGACGTCGTACATACTGCCGTTTCACTGGGGAATATTCACCCTCACTGTCACAACTAGAAGTGCTTTCAATAACCTTGAAATCACTATCACTATCACTTGCACTGCTCACATCTGAGTCTTGTACACGGGCAAATAGTTTCCTCTTTCGTCCTGGTACAGGTGAATATGAACGAGCCGGCCTAGCACCAGAGGTGGATGGTTGTGGGTCATCTGGGTTTTCATCACTAATTATGTTATCCTGGGTAATTTTCTCGGTCACACCCGCTTCAAAACCATGGAATTCACTTTCACTGACACTATCATCACTGTTTGAGCTATCACTTGGGAACAAAAGACCTCCAATCCGCCGAGGAGTGAGGAACTTCTTACCGCGAGGCATGGTGAAAATGGACTACCAAGATGGCGTTCCCACAATGCACCGCTGAGTCCCAGATTTTTTTCACAGGGTGCACACCGACCACTGAGACCCATTCTCTCTCGTGTAGGCCTACCAGCCCTCTCCCGCTCGATTTGAAGCCGCTAGAATTTATGCATATAGATACGTCAAACACGGTATCTCCCATGACGTACATATACGACCGCGACAGTCAAAGGGTTAAATAAGGGTAAAGAAGTTTTTGCGGCATTTATGAATTTGGAAAAGGCATATGACAGGGTGGAAAGGAGGGCAATATGGCAGATGTATAGGAGGTAGGTTACTGAAAGCAGTGAAGAGTTTTTACGAGGATAGTGAGGCTCAGGTTAGAGTATGTAGGAGAGAGGGAGATTATTTCCCAGTAAAGGTAGGCCTTAGATAAGGATGTGTGATGTCACCGTGGTTCAATATATTTATAGATGTGAGAGTCTTGGCAAGAGGTGTGGAGCTAAAAGATAAAGAATCAAATGCAAAGTGGGAATTGTCACAGTTGCTTTTTGCTGTTGACACTGTGCTTTTGGGAGATTCTGAAGAGAAGTTGCAGAGATTGGTGGATGAATTTGGTAGGGTATTTAAAAGAAGAAAATTAAAAGTGAATATAGGGAAGAGTAAGGTGATGAGGATAACAAAAAGATTAGGTGACAAAGGATTGGATATCAGATTGGAGGGAGAGAGTATGGAGGAGGTGAATGTATTCAGATATTTGGGAGTGGATGCGTCAGCAGATGGGTCTATGAATGATGAGGTGAATCATAGAATTGATGAGGGGAAAAGGGTGAGTAGTGCACTTAGGAGTCTGTGGAGACAAAGAACTTTGTCCTTGGAAGCAAAGAGGGAAATGTATGAGAGTATAGTTATACCCACCCTGCCTTGGTGGGAATCGGCCGATGTGTTAATAAAATAATGTCTTGCCGGTAGTGAGTGGATATTACAACATATATTACCTCCTGATCTGCAACATCTCCCTTCTCCAACTATCACTGAGAGTGCAAACACTGTATTCTCCACCTTGGAACTCTAACTCTGCCTAAAGTCAGGTAATTTGGCCTAAAGATAAAAGCAGGAGCAAGTGATCTTTAAGGGAGTGGTATTAAAGAAAATTCTATGTAGATTATAATGGAAACAATTTTCCATGTATTATTATTGTTACAACCTCTTCTCACTTAATGATGGAGTTCCATTCCTAAGACCATGCCATAAACAAACTCATTGCTAAATGAGGAGCATACTACATTGGTAGTGGGTGTATGTCAGCCATCTTTGATATTGTTTTAATGTCACCTTTGCACCATTTATAACATTTCTGGTATATTTTTAAATGTTTATACAGTAGTGTACTCTATATTATAATAAACAGAATAGAGGAAATCAGCTCTAATATACAATTAGGTATGCATAGTGGTCAGAGAGCCTGTCGTAAGTCCAAGTTGTCAGTAAACGAGTACATTGCTAAGTGAGGAGAGGCTGTATAATTCTTAATGTCTCCATGGGGAAGTAGAACAAAATTCTTCCTCTGTAAGCCATGCGTGTTGTAAGAGGCGACTAAAATGCTGGGAGCAAGTGGCTAGTAACCCCTTCTATATAAATTACTAAATTTAATAAGAGAAACTTTTGTTTTTCTTTTTAGGTCACCCTGCCTCGGTCTGATATGGCCAATTTATTGAAAAAAAAAAATCTTGATGTGCTGGAAAACTGTGAACCATATCATATACAGTTTATAATATCATATTAGATGAATTGTGATAAATAAATAAGCCGTAGAGTTTATATTAGTGTCATATTGAAGGACTATCTTGTCCTGTCTCCAAACACACTCCCCTGCTGCCGCCACAATTTCTAACATACGTAATGACATTTTCTTCATACACCAACAAGAGTCTTCAATAGAGGTAAATGTGATATTATTATAGTTTTATTCGTCATGTCTCATTGTTTTCTGTGTATGTAAATCTATATTTCATGTAAAAAAAAATTCTTTTTTTTTGTTAATACTTTTGGCCTGAAATGAATTAATTGGATTTATTATTTCTTATGGGGAAAATGGTTTCGCAGATCATCAGTTTCGCCATTAGTCACACTCTGGAATGGATTAATTACAAAAAACGAGGGTCCACTGTGCTATTAATCCATTTCAGACACCCAAAAATATTAACAAAAAAATACATTTTTTAAAGATTAACTATAGTTTTACATAGACAAAACAATGAGAACTAAATAAAATGACTAATGAAATGGATAAATGAACATTTAACATCACTTTTACCATTATTGAAGTCTTGTTGGCACCAATATCAACTCTGCAGATTATTTATCCATCACAATTCATCTAATTATTTATTATTTTAATATCACACAGGCCGATTCCCACCAAGGCAGGGTGGCCCGAAAAAGAAAAACTTTCACCATCATTCACTCCATCACTGTCTTGCCAGAAGGGTGCTTTACACTACAGTTTTTAAACTGCAACATTAACACCCCTCCTTCAGAGTGCAGGCACTGTACTTCCCACCTCCAGGACTCAAGTCCGGCCTGCCGGTTTCCCTGAATCCCTTCATAAATGTTACTTTGCTCACACTCCAACAGCACGTCAAGTATTAAAAACCATTTGTCACCATTCACTCCTATCAAACACGCTCACGCATGCCCGCTGGAAGTCCAAGCCCCTCGCACACAAAACCTCCTTTACCCCCTCCCTCCAACCTTTCCTAGGCCGACCCCTACCCCGCCTTCCTTCCACTACAGACTGATACACTCTTGAAGTCATTCTGTTTCGCTCCATTCTCTCTACATGTCCGAACCACCTCAACAACCCTTCCTCAGCCCTCTGGACAACAGTTTTGGTAATCCCGCACCTCCTCCTAACTTCCAAACTACGAATTCTCTGCATTATATTCACACCACACATTGCCCTCAGACATGACATCTCCACTGCCTCCAGCCTTCTCCTCGCTGCAACATTCATCACCCATGCTTCACACCCATATAAGAGTGTTGGTAAAACTATACTCTCATACATTCCCCTCTTTGCCTCCAAGGACAAAGTTCTTTGTCTCCACAGACTCCTAAGTGCACCACTCACCCTTTTCCCCTCATCATTTCTATGATTCACCTCATCTTTCATAGACCCATCTGCTGACACGTCCACTCCCAAATATCTGAATACATTCACCTCCTCCATACTCTCTCCTTCCAATCTGATATCCAATCTTTCATCACCTAATCTTTTTGTTATCCTCATAACCTTACTCTTTCCTGTATTCACTTTTAATTTTCTTCTTTTGCATACCCTACCAAATTCATCCACCAACCTCTGCAACTTCTCTTCAGAATCTCCCAAGAGCACAGTGTCATCAGCAAAGAGCTGATAAACAATAATAATAACAAATAATAATAATAAACAATATTAATAACATAGAAACATGACATATACTCTAGAATGAATAAAATATGTCATTACATGTGTGGCTAGTGGTGGTGTGGTTGTTGTTGTTGGGTTTATGAGGGCCACTGACAGCATAAGCCATAAAGTGGTGGTGGTGGCAACGGCAGCAGCCGTTACCACTATTCATACTACTAGTCACACTGAAACAGTGAATGTAATTTATAAATAAGAAATATTGTATAAAAACATAATAGAGAATGTAAAGAAATAAAATTGTTATTGAGATGCTGGCAGTGGTTTAGGGTAGTGGAAGATATGCAAGGCGGCATATGTTGTCAGTGGCCCTATATACAGGTACCATCCGACTTATGACCGAGTTCGGTTCCGAGAAACCGGTCGTGTCGAAATGGACGCAAGTCGAACTTTACTACTGAATATCAACATCACATTTTTGTAATGACTTTATTTTATTGTTTTATTTTGGTATTTAATGTTTTACTTTACTTTTTATGCTGTTAGTACATGTACTGTATTTTATACTGTAAGGTTTAGGATAAACACTGTGTACAACACAAATAGTTGTTTATTTCCCAGAAATTTGGCATAAAAAATACGGTCGTAAGTCGAGTGGTCGTATGTCGAGCAGGTCATAAGTCGGATGGTAGGTGTACCTCAAACAACATTGGAAGAGTTTTGTGTCGTCCTTTTTCTGTCGCTTAATTGCATAACGTACTTGCTACACTGTTAATGCTACACTTTATCGCTGGCTGGCGCTATAGCCTTTAGTATTGTATATATTGTAGAATCACTGAAGAAGGCACATTCTCCCCTCTCTCTCAGCCCTTTACAAATGGGCTGGCACTAGGAACTTTCTTTGGGCCCATGGTAGCTTATTTCACAGTTGCACTCAACCACAAAAAACAATGGATTATAGCAAAATGTTTGGATGAATGTGCGGAGGCTTCCTCACTTGCCCAGAGACACAGCCAGACTGACTCATGAACGTGGAGGAGCGATGGGTGGATGCGTCCAATACGGCTGATCTCCAAAATAACGGCTGATAACTGGGAGAGAATTTTGGCCAAAAAAGCGGGCGAAAATTGAATTGGCCGATATCCGGAACAGCCGATAACCGAGGGTCCACTGTATATCTGGCAGATTACTTTCTTCATTTGCTCTAGTGATTGAATTACTTATTCTGTATATGATTTTTTACAGTATTTGTAAGGAATTTCATGTATACATGTACTGGGTACACCATAGTTGGTTCATATTTTTAACCACTGGTTACATACAAGATTACCTCTTGTTAGGGTACTTAAAATTTTGCTGTGAGTGGAGATAATTTCCATTTTTTGTACAGGTTTTTTAGTACAAGATTAAAAAATTTAATATCAAACCTCAAAACATGATATGATGCAGATAAAATGCCATTTTTATGCACAATATATATTTTACTTTCCAGGTGAACACTTCAGCATCTAGCAATATTGATGACAAAATTATGGAAATCAAGACTCCAGTTAGGAACCCACATGATGGAGCAAAGCTCTCAGTGTCTCTAGCATCACTCGCTCGATCGTGTGTCACAGTAGAGCAGTGGCTTTCTGGAATTGAAGAAAGCATTGATTTAACTCCAGATATCATACCCATGCACAAGATGCCTCTTAGGAAAAAGGTTCATCTTCCATCAGAGACAAATGCTGAAAAATGTAATGAATCATCTGAGGATCATATGACCCAACTCACTCAGACACCAGTGATTTTTTCTAATGTAACTGGCCATGAATCTGAGGACATAATGCCTGAGATTCCTTCAGACCTCCAAGTAAAAAGTGCATCTAAAAAGCCTTGTTTTGAGGTCTCCCCAGAAGAGCCACCAGTCTATGAATATACCAAGCAGATTATAATGAAGCCATTTTCTATACAACAGGAACAAAGTACAGAGGATACTAGCAGTAATTACACAGATGCACCAATAGTGAAAACTGCATGTTCAGTAACTCCTGAGGAACCTTCTCTCTCAGCATTTAGTTCTGCTATGTCACGGTTAATTGATGAATCAACAGACAGTTACACTCCTGAAGAACCAGTTTTGTCCTACCAAGATTATCAGTCCTTACCTAATTTAAATTCTGAAATAAATGACAATACACCTGAGGAACCAGTTCTCTCTTATCAACTGAAAAAAAACAAAGAAAATGTGATGTCTAAGGAATCTGCAGAAATAACAAATTCAGGTACTCCTCAAAGACCTAACAGTGAACTGCCTTGCTCACCACAACTATCAGAAATAACTCAGTCCTTTCTCTCTTTGAATCTTCATTCTGCTAACACACTGCCTCTTCACCTTCAAAGGGATCTTTATAAAACTAAGAGTAGTCATAAGCAAGAGTCAAAAGACAAAAAAGTGCAGTCAGTATACTCTGCGAGCAATGATAAATATTCAAAGCATACTCCTTTGGGGAGGAGTTTTTCAGATAATTCTCTAAGAAACCAGTATTTGTCACAAGATTCAAGTTTTAAAATTAGAAAATGAAGTAGATTGCAAGGGTAAAATGGTGTGGCAGCCTCCAAAAATTCTTGACAATGAGAATCTTTCCACTCCCCAAATACATGTATCTGGTCAAAGTTACAAAAAATTGTAATTGTGCTTGTATCATTTGTTGAATTAAATTTAGTTTATACTTGGCAATACATGCCTTTGTCTTTCTAGAATCAATTGCCAACACTAGTTACCTTCACTGAAAATTTTTCATTGTTAGGGAAGATATTACTAAAGTTGCTAATAATTAAAATTGTTCAGGAGGGTAAATAGTAAACCTTAGAAAAATAGAAAATGAATGAGCATAGAGATTGCATGTTTAGTTGAATTACAAAAATATTTATTTTATGGCAATGTTTTCTTGTAGACGAGTACATAATTTAAACAGGCACTTTTCCTTGATAATGTATATGAGTGATAATAGCTTAATTATGTGCTGACCAAATTAGCACATGAAATTATTTGAGACTCCAGCTGCATTTGTAAGACACTTCCTCTTCAAGTGGGGCTCCTTGATGCGGTGAAGAGACTCTCGATCTAAGGAATTAAGCCCTTTGGTCTCCTTCCTCAAATCTAAGTATCCTCCAGTATCCCCCCACCCCCATTTTTTTCCCCCTTTCTTCCTCCCACCCCTCCCTTTTCCCCATGCCGTTTGTAGTCTCTGGGATCCTCCCCTCTGGCATTACGGTTTCTAGGTAGGGGCAAGTGTGCTGGGGTTCATCCCACTTTGTAGAGTCCCTCGGGGGTGGTGTAGTTTGTTATGGAATCTGAATTGTCTGGAGGTGCCCTGCTCCCTTCCCGGATTTCCGAGAAGTGAGTGGGGTGTCCTGCAGATGATGGGTGTATCTCCAAAGGCTGCCTGTCAGTTTTGGGAGGTGACAGCCAAAGGAGGTATGCTTTGTGGCAGGTTTCCAACTGCCCTTTCTTTTGTCCACTGAGGTGGCTCAGTAGATATGAGGTTGCTATCCCAGAGCGCTGGTTTACCTGCGTGAAGGGTAGGGTATGGCATGGGTTCCACGCTGCATCTGCACTGCTAGTGGGCTCCACGCCCTCTCAGATGAGGGGAAGAACTTAAGGTCCTTCCATGCCTTCTAGTGACTGTCCCTCCACTATCCATCTTTTTTTTTTTTTTTTTTTTTTTTTTTTTTAAATAACAAGAAAGAAGCACCACTGTCATGGAGTCTTTGTTCTGTAATAACCCTCCTCCTTGCAGGCCCCTTTCTGTTCCCACATCCTGTTCTGACCCAGCTTCGTTATTAGACCATTCTCTAGACTCTTCTCATACCCCTGTACCTTCTGCTGGTAACGCTTCGTCACCTGCTCCAGGTGGAGGTGCCACCCATTTCTGTTAGTGCCTCTGCCTCTTGCATGCCTTTAACAATGCGTCCAGCTTCCCCGAATACAGTGCGACAGTTTTTGGATCGCCCACCTCCCTCAGCTTGGACCGCCCACGGTACTACTAAATGTTCCACACCACCTACTGACGACGGTTCTTTGATGTCTACCCAAAAACGACCTATGCAATACCCACTTCCTTTGTGCACCATGTTTACAAGTACACAGCGACCTAAATTCTTTTCCCTACATTCGACATCTCCAACTGATTATCTTTCTGATCATAGTATTGGTAAAGCTCTTTTACGACATGGCCAGAATATATCCTTTCACGTTCTTCGAAGCTGTACACACATCATTACAGTTCAGAATTCAGAACAAACTCATGATCTTTACCATATAACTTCCATAGATAACATTCCAATCACAGTTCATAAGCACGCTACTCTCAGTTCTTGCATTGGTATGGTGCTTTTACTGTGTACTATTATACAGAGTGATTTTCTGTCTTGCGGCGATGATATTTTAGAGCAATTAGCCCTTCAGGACCTTCCTGTTCTCAAAGTGGATACATACGTCCTGCCCGCTCGCGAGCAGAGGCGCTTTCCCAGTAACATTGCCCGCTTAACCTTCGACTGCTGTAACCTTCCATCTTCTGTTTATATTGCAGGCCATTGCCTAGAGGTCCGTAAAGTAGTCCCTACTCCCCAACAGTGCCATACTTACTGATACTTCGGACGCCCCGCTAAATACTGCAGATCTGCGGCGGAGTGCTTGGTCTGCAGTGCCACAGAGCATGCCGATACATCTTGCAGTCTTCTCCCCTCTTGTCTCAATTGCAATGAATCTCTGCCTTCTTTTTCACGCCATTGTCAAGTCTGTCATAATAAACAGGAAATCCGTTAGCTTAAGGAGAGTATAGGCCTTACACTATGGCTATCTCTCAGCTCAGCCTTCAGAGAAATCTTCCTCATGTTCCTTATTCTCAAGTAGCTCGGAGACCTCCAACCTTGACGGTCCTCCTGCCTACCAGCTCCTCTGCTACCATGTCTTCTGGGGTCACCCCCATTTCTAATTCTTTTGTGGTTTTTACCATCTGAAACTCCTACCTCCGTACCTTTTCCTACTTCTACTTTTTCATCTTGCTTGCTACTTTCTCAGTCTACGAGACCTCGCAAGCCTACGCCTTCTTCATGCCTATCACCTGTGAAGTTGAATCTATCTTCTACCTTGGTGCCTAGTTCTCACCCCCTTTCTAACTCTCTCACGAAGGTGGAGGTTCACATTCTTCCCCTATGTAGTCCCCTCTTCTGTTCCTCCCCAGTCTTCTTCCCTAGTTACCTTCCAACCTCCTTCCTCTCCTGTTCCACTCCAGGACTCTTCTGCCCCTGCCAGCGCATCTCTCCAGGTTCATACTCCCCGCCCCTTTCAGACCTCTTTGGTTCCTTCCATAGTCTCCCCGATTTCTACTTGCTCTACCTCGCCTGTCTCTGAAATTGTGGTATCAACATCTTCCTTATCTGCTGAGACACTTGACGCTGTCTCCAACTATATTGCGGAGAAAAAACCCTCGATGGACACCAACACGCATCCTTCTACCCCCTTCTTTTTCATGACCCTCGCAACAGTCTTTTTCCTTCACGGCATTCTGATTCCTCCTTGCTTACACGCTTACCGTTGCCCCCACACGTTGACTTCGCTAACCCTGATAGCCCATGTATTTTATCTCTTCTTTTTGTTGGCATACCTGTCTTTGTAAATTAATGTCTTATTTACAGTGGAATATTCATATCCTCAGGGGTAATCGGGAAGAGCTCCAAGTGTTGCTCTCCCAGTTTTCCCCAATATGTGTCGAGTTACAAGAGTCCAAAATTCGTTCAGTTATTCGCCCCATTTTGAGCTGTGTTGTTACATTCTTCCGATCCCTTTCCTGATGAATCATTTAATGAAAGCACACTTCTTGTGCGCATTGGTATACTGTATCAACAAGTTTTTGTTCATTCTCTGCTGCACTATACTGCAGCTCATATTTATTTACACAGATGGTATACAGTTTGCTCTCTCTTTCCCCCTCCCATACATCCTGTATCTCGGATATTGTGTTATTGATCTCTTCTTGACTGCCACCCATCTTGTTATGTGATTTTAACGCTCACCATCATCTGTGGGGAGGATCCCACTGTGACTCTTGTGGTGATCAGTTAGAGACTCTTCTCACTTCTCATTCTCTTCCCGTTTTAAATACAGGTGCTTCTTCCCATTTTGACTCGCACTCAGTCTCTTTCTTGCATTGATCTTTCTGTCTGTTCCTCGTCTGTTGCACTTGATTATGCTTAGTCTGTTCTCCCGGATTTACATGACAGTGATCACTTTCCCATTCTTCTTACACTACATATTCCTGACCGCCTCGTAGCCCTCGTTGGCAATTCGCACAAGCAAATTGGGACTTATACTCTCATCTTACCACCTTTTGTGGGGGACCCTCTTTTGTCCTTTATTGATAAACTGTTGCACCAGTTTTCAACCTTAGTCTTGACTGCACCATCATGTTCTATTCCTCAAACCTCAGGCAGGCATTCTCAGATATGCATGCTTTGGTGGTTTCCTGTGTGTGCCTGTGCAGTGCATTTGAAACGTGCTGCGTGGGGCCATTATCAATATAATTGGGCCTCAGGTCGTCTATTGGATTTTAAGTGGGCAAGGGCGGTTGCTCGCCATGTCATACATGATGCTAAACACACTTGTTGGCAAGACTACATGTCTACCATTATGAAGTTGCCACGGAAATCTGTAACTATTTTGTCCACGTCTCGCAAGGGCTTCACCTTTGTCCCTCATTTCTTGCATCTAAGTCTACCAAGGAGCAATTGCCCTTGGATTTCTCCTCTAATGGAATGGAGCCATATAACGTACCTTTCGCTCTCCTAGAGTTAGTCTACATTTTGTGCTTGCCAGTCATCAGCAGCTGAACCTGATGATATTCATATCAGTATGCTGCAACATCTGCATTCTACTGCCCTTACACCTCTTATTTGGGCACGAGGGGTTCTCCCTCAACAATGGAAATCTGCCATTGTACTACTGTTTTGCAAACCAGGCACTTTGGGGCTTGATACCTCTCACTATTGTCCCATTGCCCTGACCAGTGCAGTCTGCAAGGTGATGGAATGATTGGTGAATAGACATCTGACATCTGATATGGTTCTTGGAGACTCGCTATAGTTTTTCCCCTCGCCAATATGGCTTTCACAAGGGCCGCTCTACTTTGGACTCCTTGTTCCACTTAGATAGGCTGTATAGCCCTTGTGGCTTAGCGGTTCTTTTTGATTATAATAATAATAATTCACTTAGATACGTATGTGCGAAATGCCTTTGCTAACAAACACTCCGTCCTGGCAGTCTTTTTTTTGATCTTGAGAAGGCATATGATACCACTTGGAGGTATGTATAATATTTTTGCCCAAACCCACTCCTTAGGCCTCTGCAGTAATCTACCAACCTTCCTTGCTGCTTTCTTATCTGAGAGACATTTTTGTGTCCGTGTTGGCGCCTCGCTTTCCTCAGACTTTGTTTAAGCCAAGGGAGTCCCACAAGGTTGTGTCCTTAGCACTACCCTTTTTCTCTTAGTTATAAACGACCTACCTTCTGTTCTTCCATCGCATATTTGGTCTTCACTTTGTGGATGACTTTGCTATAGCTTACTCAGGCGCTGATTGTTACCTGGTAGCAGCCTCCCTTCAGGATGCAATTGACCAAGTTTCCCACTACACCACTTCTCATGGCTTTAAATTTTCTAGTACAAAAACCCATTTCATTACCTTCACTAGACATCCTCTTATCCCAGATATTCCATTGTATTTACACGGCTCGCCTATTCCAGAATGTGATAATCAAGTTTCTTGGCCTTCTCTTCGATCATCGGTTGACATGGAAGCCTCAAATTTCCTCTTTGAAGGCAACTTGCCATGCTTGGATAAATTTCCTTAAAATTCTTGCACATCGTTCATGGGGAGCAGATCGCCGAACTCTCCTCTGTTTGCATTCCACCCCAGCCTTGTCCAAGCTGGATTAAGGTGACCAAGTCTATTCTGCAACTTCTCCTACAACTCTAAGTTAGATCCCCTTCATCATCAAAGTCTACATTTGTGCCTTGGTGCCTTTCATTCATCCCCTGTTGAAAGCCTCTTTGCAGAGGCAAATGTTCCTTCCTTAGCTGATCGTCATGATGCTCATTGTCTTCATTACTTTATCCTCGTGTTTCTTCTACATATAGGTTGGTCTCAGACATTAGTAGAAGCCCATTGTTTATTCAGCGCCCCTGCCTACTCCAACCGTTTTCTCTTCATCTTCACTCGGTCTTCTCTCCAGTTGCCTCCCTTGTATTCTCATTTAGCATCTACCTTTTCCCTTTCCCCTTGGGAAGTTCCGATGGTTCGTGTCTGTTCTCCCCTACTACCGTGAGCCAAAGCTCTCCTGCCTACGACTGCTTCTCGCTCTCTCTTTCTTGATCACTTCCGGTCACATGCTCATGCCATCGCTGTTTATACAGACGGTTCTAAATCTTCTGTAGGTGTTGGGTTTACAGCAGTATTCCCTGACGATGTTGTCCGAGATCATTTGTTAGACTCGGCTAGTATTTTTACTTCCAAGTTGTATGCCATCCTCATAGCGCTTCTTCGTATTACATGTGTGTCTCCTTCGACGTTTGTGATCACTTCGGATTCCCTCACTGCTTTACAAACCATTAAACAATTTCATTCCCCTCATCCATTAGTCCTTCATATTCAAATATGGTTGCACCATGTGGCTAGCAAAAACAGACATTGTTTTTTGGACATGTTGATGTGCAGGGCAATAAACAAGCAGATGCTGCTGCATGGTCAGCAGTGCATGATCTTCCAGTTTCCTATAGAGGTATTCTGTTCAGAGATTATTTTCCAGTCATCTTGGCCCATCTTCGCAGCGTTGGCAACAACGGTGGGCGGGCATGCACCATAACATATTGCACTCTATTAAACCGCTTTTAGGTTTATGGCCATCTTCTTGCCACTGTTGCCGTACTTGGGAGACTGCACTCTCCTGGCTCCGCATTGGCCATACTCGCCTTACCCATGAGTATCTCATGGAATGACACCCTATTCCTCGCTGTGAGGTTTGTTGGGTCCCTGTTTCGGTTCTTCACTTTCTTGTCAATTGCCTGGTTTATCAGTGAGCTCACAGGATTTACCTCCAATGCCACTGCCTCCCTAACACTCTTACCTTATCTTCTCTTCTTGCCTTTGACTTACAATCACTTTTTGACTTTTTGTCAGCAACTGCTTTACTGTACGAACTTTGACACATAGCCCTTAGCGTCCCTTCAAGCCCTTTTCTCCCCTTACCTCTGATCCCCTCTCCACCTAGCTGTTTATAGCCTCAACATTATTTTCTGCCCCGCAGTGCTGTATGACCCTTGTCGGTTTAGCGCTTTCTTTGATTATAACTGCAAAACACTTGAGCTTTTAGATGTGTACTGGAAATGCCTAGAGGTCACCATTACAAGGAAGGGTCTCTCACTGGAAACAAAATATGGAAATTTTCCTAAGGTTACTTTCTTCATTTTATTTGCTTAGCATTGAAACATCACAACTTGCACACCTCAAAAATCCAGCTATAAGCAGCTCTGGCCTTGATAGTATGCCAGCATCCAGCCATTGGATATTGAACTGAGGAGCCCACTGTCCTTAACCCGTAAACAGTCCAAACGTATACATACGTTTTTTCAACATTTGAAAATATGTAAAAAAAGGTAGATCCTTTTTTTTTTTTACATCTGAAAACATGTAAAAAAACTTTGATCTACTTTTTTTTTTTTGTTATATTTGAAAATATGTAAAAAAATACATAGATCTACTTTTGGAGCACTACGCATGTGAACATAGATCTGCTTGGACTGTTTACAGGTTAATGTCACTAAATGTGTTGCACTGTTTACATTATACTGTACTAATATACTAATTTTCTTACTGAGAAAATTAAGTACAAAATTCTTATTTACTCTATTACATAAACTGCAGATTTGAGTATTTGTATTAAAGTTACATGTAAAAGGTATTCTATAGACTTTGTGGGAGACAACCAACGTGTTGAAAAAAAAAATTATTTCTACTGTATTTTCTGTAAGTAAAGTTGTTATATTATTCCAGAGCTTTCCTTCAGAATTTCATACTCAAGAATATTATTTCCTCACCAATACAGTGGACCCCCGCATAACGATCACCTCCGAATGCGACCAATTATGTAAGTGTATTTATTCAAGTGCGTTTGTACGTGTATGTTTGGGGGTCTGAAATGGACTAATCTACTTCACAATATTCCTTATGGGAACAAATTCGGTCAGTACTGGCACCTGAACATACTTCTGGAGTGAAAAAATATCGTTAACCGGGGGTCCACTGTATTTATGAAGTTGAACAATTTATATACTAATGATAACTATGATTAGAAAACAAAGGAAATGCAGTACATGTATTTCTATTTCTGAACGTTGATAAACATTGTCAGTAAGAATATCATGATGTCAATATAGTATTAAAAATATTTGAGAGAATTGCCTTTCGCGTAATCTGAGAGATTATTTCCTGCGGGTAGACTTTTCATGATAGGAAAATCAGTCTTGGTTGATCATTTGCCACTCTGGTTGAAGCTCTCCATGGCTGGATGGATACTGCTCTGGAGACTATCCTTGTGCTGAACATATGTGCATGTACATGCCATGCATGAAGAATCATGTACAGTGCTCTCTTTTCCACTTAGAAGTGGAGTTTGACCCTGGAGCTGAAGTGACACTGGTGAGCTGAGTGCATGTTTGCAAACATGATCTCCCCTCAAGGAAAGTGCTTGTTTGGCACCTCCCCTTCATTAAAATTAAAAAACTAATAACAGTGAGGAGCTCTTGGTCCAAGAAATTTGACCTGCCATTTCCTTGGATCAAACCCATATGCCTCCTATTCCCTTGTGGGTTTAGCACTTTCCCATAATGTGACTGGACCTGCACAAGAGGTTTGTTGATGCCTGTGAGAGGCTCTTGATCCAAGAAATTGAACCTGGCCTTCCCTTCTATGGATTCAGGGATTCAGTCTGATTACCTTTCATTCCACTACGCTGAATATAACCCCTACAGACTTAATGCTCCACCTTGAATGTACGTAATAATACAGTGGAAGCTTGGTTTTTGTATGCCCTAGTTTGTATGTAAAACTATAGTTATTCTCTATAAAATGTATTTTTTGTTAATATTTTTGGGTGTCTGGAATGGATTAGTTGAATTTACATTTCTTTTGGGAAATTATTATTTTTTTTTTATTATCACACCGGCCGATTCCCACCAAGGCAGGGTGGCCCGAAAAAGAAAAACTTTCACCATCATTCACTCCATCACTGTCTTGCCAGAAGGGTGCTTTACACTACAGTTTTTAAACTGCAACATTAACACCCCTCCTTCAGAGTGCAGGCACTGTACTTCCCATCTCCAGGACTCAAGTCCGGCCTGCCGGTTTCCCTGAATCCCTTCATAAATGTTACTTTGCTCACACTCCAACAGCACGTCAAGTATTAAAAACCATTTGTCTCCATTCACTCCTATCAAACACGCTCACGCATGCCTGCTGGAAGTCCAAGCCCCTCGCACACAAAACCTCCTTTACCCCCTCCCTCCAACCCTTCCTAGGCCGACCCCTACCCCGCCTTCCTTCCACTACAGACTGATACACTCTTGAAGTCATTCTGTTTCGCTCCATTCTCTCTACATGTCCGAACCACCTCAACAACCCTTCCTCAGCCCTCTGGACAACAGTTTTGGTAATCCCGCACCTCCTCCTAACTTCCAAACTACGAATTCTCTGCATTATATTCACACCACACATTGCCCTCAGACATGACATCTCCACTGCCTCCAGCCTTCTCCTCGCTGCAACATTCATCACCCACGCTTCACACCCATATAAGAGCGTTGGTAAAACTATACTCTCATACATTCCCCTCTTTGCCTCCAAGGACAAAGTTCTTTGTCTCCACAGACTCCTAAGTGCACCACTCACTCTTTTTCCCTCATCAATTCTATGATTCACCTCATCTTTCATAGACCCATCCGCTGACACGTCCACTCCCAAATATCTGAATACGTTCACCTCCTCCATACTCTCTCCCTCCAATCTGATATTCAATCTTTCATCACCTAATCTTTTTGTTATCCTCATAACCTTACTCTTTCCTGTATTCACCTTTAATTTTCTTCTTTTGCACACCCTACCAAATTCATCCACCAATCTCTGCAACTTCTCTTCAGAATCTCCCAAGAGCACAGTGTCATCAGCAAAGAGCAGCTGTGACAACTCCCACTTTGTGTGTGATTCTTTATCTTTTAACTCCACGCCTCTTGCCAAGACCCTCGCATTTACTTCTCTTACAACCCCATCTATAAATATATTAAACAACCACGGTGACATCACACATCCTTGTCTAAGGCCTACTTTTACTGGGAAAAAATTTCCCTCTTTCCTACATACTCTAACTTGAGCCTCACTATCCTCGTAAAAACTCTTCACTGCTTTCAGTAACCTACCTCCTACACCATACACTTGCAACATCTGCCACATTGTCCCCCTATCCACCCTGTCATACGCCTTTTCCAAATCCATAAATGCCACAAAGACCTCTTTAGCCTTATCTAAATACTGTTCACTTATATGTTTCACTGTAAACACCTTTTGGGAAATATTAGCAAAAAATACATTTTATAGAGAATAACTATACGTAGCTTTACATACAAACTAGGGCATACTAAAACCAAGGTTCCACTGTAATACCCTCCATCATGCAGAACTGCATGTTCCTCTTAGGCTTAATGCTTAACATGAATATAATGATAATTCTGTACTGCCCATGTGTTTTCCTCAACGAACATGTCTCGCTTCTGAATCATGTTTTAAAGCTTTTATTGAATATTATTATAATGTAGACCCATTAAATCCATAGGGATCATACAGTACCTGGGGACTGGGAAGTAATCAGGTTTGATGAAATGTGCAATGACAGCAGTTTGCTAGACAATGTATTGGTGGATGAAGGTAAACTTCTGGATGTGCATGTGTTTTAGAGAAGCAACTGATATATATCATTTAGTGGTGGCTGTGGTAAGAGAGCTGAATGACCCTCGTTAGTTTACCACTTAGTTTTTATTGTAATATTTCAGTAAGAGAAAGAGGCAGATTGAGTATATGAGGGGGGACAGTAAGCAGGAGGTATATGTAATTACTAACAGGTGGGCTAGAGTGTATTGGTAATGAAGAGATGGGGCATATTGTTGTGCCATAGGGAAGATATAGGTGGGAAAAGAAATATTTGGTGAAATGGGATTTAGTTGTAAGCATATAGTTTTGGAGGGGTTGATGCATTGTCTGTCCTGATTGAGAGCACAGATAATTCACTGTTGACCTCTGCAACACCCTAATTATAGGGAGAAAGACTGTAGGAAGCCCTTGTCCTAGATAACTTCCCTAAAGGGAGGTGCCATGATGTTACCAAGCTCTTGATCCAAGAAATGGATTAATGCTTCCCTTCCTTGAATTGACCCTGATTACCTCCCATTCTCCAGGCATATGATTCATACATGTTTAGTGCTTACCCTTGATGCTGTGCTCTTGATCCAAGAAATCAGAGCTATCCTTCCCTTTCTTGATTCAAGCCTAATTACCTCTCGCTTCTATTTCTTGGGCTATGTATGACCCTTATGGGTTTAGCACTTCCCCATGAATATAAATACAGTAAACTCTTTGTCAATGAATTTTGGAAATACAGGACAAAATGTGTTGGGTCAATTTGTTCAGAAATAAAATTTGTTGGTTACGGAATGGTCTTATTGTTAATAATCACGGAAAAACAATCTTCATTCTTTCCACCACAGTATTGCCACCTGCTCTCATCATTCCCTTCAAGGGAGGTTCCTTGATGCTGGTGAGGGGCTCTTGATCTAGGGAACTGGATCTGTGTTCCACTTCCATGAATTAAGACTGAATACCATCCATTCCCCCCTCCCCCAAGTGCTGTATAATCCTACGGGTTTAGCGCTTCCCCCCTTGATTATATTAATAATGCTGTCGTTATCAGTATCAGTCTGCTACTTCCAGGACTTGCTGTACTGTACTACATTATTATTACACCCCTCTCAAGGGAGGTTCCTTGATGCCAGTAAGGGACTCTTGATCTGAGGAATTGGACCTGCCCTCCCTCAGATCAAATCAGAATGCCACCCATTACTATTGACACTATGACCCTTATGGGTTTAGTGCTCCCCCATGAATGAATAATTAAAATTTCCTAGATTCCATTAGAAAAACATCTTGCGTTCATCTTTTTAATGCATTTCAAAGAATTCACAATCTTTTTTAATTTAATGCTTGATTTGTTTATACTCTGATCATGTTTTATATTCTCATTAAAGTAATAGGCTGCAGTCGTGTGAAACTACAAATAAACAAATAATTTCTTTAATGATATTTGTAATGCAATGTATACTTACAAAAAATCCGAAATATTACATTTATAATAAACTATATATTTTGGTATTTACAAATTAACAATGATAGGATCAATTTCATCTAAACCTTTAAATTTTAACTTTAAATTACAAAAGCCCATTAGGCCAAAACAAAATGTTTCTTATTAATGCTGAAAATAAAGAGTAAGTTGGTTATAAAAATATTTTACTCGTCTACAGTATACTTTGTTGACGTCCAGCAACACAGGACGTGGTAATATCAGTTGCCCAAGTAAGTTCAAACCATGGTACTGTGCATACATCAATGCACACATACTCTATAATATTTAGGCTAGGCAAGTCTGTCTTTTAAAACAAAAATTTTACACAATTTTTTTGTGGTCAAATGTATGTTGTCCAAAAACCCTAACCACAAACTTTTTTTGTTTCTTTCATGAGGGATGCCTTAGTGTAAATTTAGTAAATCATATATTGTACAGTCTGAGATCATAGTCTTAAATGGTAAATCCTCAATTTAACAGACCTCTGAAAATCAGACAAAATCTGCTTTATTTTCAATGTTCATTACAGCATATCTTAAGTTTTGTGTACATTACTGTATTATATATATAGAGCACTACAGTGGTTTTTTCACTTGTTAACATTCAGATTACACAAATACTCAGATAATCCCCCTATCAGTCCATTAAATCAAGGCTTTACTGTACTTGGCAAGTATGAAGCTGATGTGTAGTAAATCAAGGATGTAGACAGAACACGCTGTTTTCACTTAGTGTGATAAAGCTCACACTAAGTGAAACACCATTTCAATAACTGCATGCTCAGTCGATGTCTTTGATTTAATACTTGGCAACTTTAGCACTTTACGAGGCCAAATATTACCCCTAATTTTTCAATTCTGGGAATGACCCTAGGTTGCTAAATTCATTCTACTGAAAGATCACAATTGTACAGTATAAAACTTTCCAGTTATTATACCTCTTTCTTTGTACTTGTGTACGAGTGCATAATATCCCTAAGAATAGTTTATTCAAGCAGTATTCTTATAATCTTTCTAGAGTATCCATATTTGAGGTAATTAAATTTTTCATCACTTTTATAATATATTAAATTTATCACTTTTGCAATAAGATAAAATATTTATAAAAAAAAATTATTAAACCTTTGCATAATTTTTTTTACATTTCTGAAATATTTTCAGAGACATTTTTAAAACTTATTTATTCATAATTTGTTGTACATAAAGCAAATAATGTAAAAAATAGTCTAGTCATCATTATGCACTAGTAACATCATACTGAATCTAAATGTTCCCCCAACTTCCTATTATGCACTCAAAATTTTAACAAATTCATTCATCATTCTTTGAAGAGTTAGTGCGTATATATATTGTGCTAACTCATGATTCACAATTATATTAAAAATTGGCTAAATTAACTAAGGCAGGTGTTCAACAAGGTGCACATGGATAAATGGTTAACAGGCACAATGCTGACCTCGCATTTCAGTGGAAAATGCACTAATGGAGCAAAAACCCTTTTTACTTAGACACTGTTAGTCAAAAAACGTTTGCACAATTTTTAATAAGTTTTAATACAAACTGGTCATCTAAATGACATGTAACATGAAAGCAACATGCACACTGGGAGCCATTCTCAAAGTTTGCACAGCACTGTATGACCCTGGTGGATTTTGCACTTAGTTTTGATTATAATAATCAAAGTTCACAGCATAATATCTTTCCATGATCTTGTGGTTCTGGGAACCTGGCACATCAATAATACCATCTGGGACTTGTGAATCTGGGAGCCTAGCAGTGGATATTAAGCAGTGTTATCAAACATAACTCAAGAATCACTGAAGTCATGGTCACTGAACTCACATAGTGAAGAAGTACAGTATATAAAGAATTTTACTTTACCATTTTTTGGTTGATTAAATGCATTGTAACTAATCCTACCAACTATCAAAACACTGTTTTGTCTGACATGGGAAAAGTAATAGTTCAAGTAAACAAAAGTTAATTGTACCAAAATGTTAATAAATCAGTTGGTGTAAATCCTATAACACACTACATGGCTCTCCAATGCTTATCAAAGGAAATGAACCTACCTCAACAAATTAAAATATACATGTACATTATTTGGCAGTCTAATTCCTTCCTATATGCAGTAAGCCTGGCTGCAAAAGTTCTCTCTGTCTCACTCTTGGTGACTGGAGAATCAAGCCTCCACCAGTTGAATGGCCCAAATGCATTTAGCACTTCATATAAATATAATAAAAATAACATAATTTAAGTGTACCATCAGTGCCTATCTGTCTAAGGTTTACTATACAGATACAGATAGCAATATAAGAGTTAAGTCATCTTATGCTAAATAAATACTGTACAATACTCTGCTCTCATTCTTGGTACATACAATATAATGCAACAATAATGACCAGTGGCAACTGCATGTGAAACATTACATATTTGGCTTTATTTTTGAAAATCAGGACTCTGTTAACATGACTGTGTCAACATGCTGTATTAGTGCCCCCTCAAGGAGGTACATTAATCTAAGGAATTGGTGTAGTGCTCCCCTTCCCTGGATTGAATATGAATGCCTCCAATCCCCTCAGGTGTTGCACTCCCCCACAAATATAATCTTTACAATTCAAATTACCAAAGACAGCCTGTGTCATGCCATATAACAAACAAACCTCTCAATAACCCATTAAGAGTAGGCAACTTTTAATCACAGCACTTTCAGGAAATTCTTTAGCAGCTCTAAAAGTAAAGTACAGAGGGCATGACTAAATTCTTTTACTATATAGGGACCTGTACCAAAATAAAAATAATCCTTGCCAAAGGCTAAGCAAATGTGCAATACTGTTTATTTCTAAGTGTCATGCCCTATAATGACTAATTACAATTCATTACTGTACTTAAAGTACATTTCATAAGTTGCCTTGAATTTCAAGTACAAATATTTTGTTAAATTTGTTGTTCATTTTATTAATTTAGTAATAATAAATTTAGCCTCTTTAATGCAGAGCATCTGTAGCAAAATAAAGAATTCACCAGCATATACAATACAGTACTCATATTTGAAGATCTTTTCAATGAAACTACAATATTAGCACTCACAAATATTGGACTCTCCTTAGTCAAATACAAATGGGGAGCAGTGCAACACAAATATATATTAACAGCTGCATTTATAACAAATTATCTGAATAAAGAAACTAGAAATTGCCTGCTGATTTAGTACAACATAAATCACACTGATTTTTTATCAATAAATAAATACATATACTGCTGTATATTTTCCAATGGTATATGACATTTCATTGGACTAAAGGTTTGCAAATTTGAGCAGTGCATGACCCCTGTAATATACGAATATTCACCTTTAATTTCTCAATCTTTTTTAATACAATTTGTAAAGCAATAGCATTTTAAATTAAACTAGTACAGTAATACGTACAAGTGGTACTTTAGATAATTCAGGTGTTATCAGTGATAAAAAAAGTAAGTTTCAATTATTTTATAAAGTGTACATAAGTACTGCACTAATAATAGAGATATTGTAAATGATTGTATAATCTTGAATAAAGACACTTATGTACAATTAAGGACATTTATTTAGCCCTCTATCCAAACGTAGATCTACGTTTGCACGCGTAGCGCTCCACCCTTGATTTTCTCCATAAGAAAGAATTTAAAAAAGTAGATCTACGTTCAGAGTGCTACGCGAGCAAACGTAGAGCTACGTTTTGACAGTTTAAGGGTTAAAAAAACATTTTGCTACAGATAATGTTTTTCAGTCCTAATTATGACTAATAAGCAACTTGAGGCAAAAAAGTTTCCTTTACAAGAATAAAAAGGCACAATACTATGACAAATAACCCACATGTAAGATATTGAATCTGATAATGTTTCAGTCCAAATTGGACCATTAACCCTTTCAGGGTCCACAGGCCCTCTCAGGACTTGTTCTCAGGGTCCCCCAAATTTCAAAAAAAAAATTATTTTTTCTTATGAAAAGATAAAGAATCTTTTCCCGATCATAATGACACCAAAAGTATGAAATTTGATGGAAAACCTACGGAATTATGCTCTCTTGAAGTTAGCGGTCTCGACGATGTTTACGCATCGGCGATTTTGCCCACTTTGAGCCCTATTTTCGGCCAATTCCCATGTACTAGTCGACAAATATCATAACTATTTCGCTAGAACTCCATATTTTTCTATCAAATGAGTACAATAAACCACCAATTTACCGATTTCAACTATCCAATACAGTGGTCAAAATTTAGCAATTTTGCCAATTTCACACAATTTTCAAAAGATGCCAATTTCCAAATAGGGTCCAGAATAAACAAGAAATAAATTCCTGACACTAAAATAACATTTCCTCTGTTCATTAGTCATGTCCCCAGGCCCCTCTTACATTTCTTTTGCTTTCCACTTTGAATTTTTATTCTCACAAAAAAAAATAAGATTTACTGTTATGCAGACTACTGCATTAGTGTAGAAATGGTATAAATAATATCGGCGCACTTGTAAAAGAATATTAGACTCACCAGTTGACGTGTATTGGATGCTTAGCATGATTTGTTTACTTTTGAACTTTGGTAAAAATCAAATATTTCTGCTACTTTGAGCTCAATTTCAAGGTACTTTTCATTGTAAAACCAGTCAAAATCATCTCAATTTCTGTAATATGTCTTCCATTCTATACAACGAGACCAGGAAAACTAAAATACAACAATAAATACCATACGAAAATATAGTGCGAAGTCACTGTTTTAATCCAAAAACACGGTCAAAGTTTTTTTTTCCTCATTATGCACTGTGTGCTGCAGGATTTTTTATGTACTGCACACACTGACCACATAGACCCATTCTTTCATATGTAGGCCTACCAGCTTTTTCTCACTAGATTTGAAGGCGCTAGAATTTATGCGTACTAGTACGTCATGGACACTGGTGCGTAAGCCCTACTAGTATGGCCGAAACCCTGAAAGGGTTAACTATTAACACAGATGCACAGAGGAAAGGGAGCCAAAATATATATGAGAGGGATGTGGGAATGGGAGTAATTTCCTTTAATAAATGCTCTTTACAGTACATAAATGTATTTATCCATAGCCTATTGGTATCACCCTACCATTTACAAGTCTTCTATAGTCACTTATAACAAAGGAAAATCCATTTTACAGATTAGCTGTAAGATTCACCAGATTTTGTTGCCGTTCTTTGGTACTTATCACAAACAATATTTATGTATAATATGAACAAATAAAATTACTAAATGTAAAAAGAAAAACATGTTTTTCTTGTTAGGTCACCCTGCCTCAGTGGGCAACAGCCAGTACATTAAAAAAAAAATGGATAAATAAAAACAAGTGGACAAAATTATAATGATTATAATGAAAGTATGATGAAGGCTTAATAAGGACCTGGGTACGGTGGATAAGCCAAGAGATATGCTGCTGCAGTGATGGCATCGGTAGACAAGTTGATAGGAGAGTCAGGAGGACCAGTTGAAGGAAAATGAGAGGATGACAAAGGCAGTGGTGGAGGCTGTGTTGGCGATGACGCTGGTGCAGTAACTGGGAATGGAAGAATGCTAGAAGGGTTACCCATACCTTGATTTAGCCCCGGAAGCCCTGATGTTGTTACTGTGCTGTGCATTGACACGGTTGTTGAAAAACTTTGATGAGATGTCGTAAAGGTACACACAGACGAGGAGGAAGGGTTGCAGCTTGTATCTCCACCTGTGCTACTACTCCCTAGCTTTGGAGATTGGAGCACAGAAGAAAGATCATCAAATTCATCTTCTTCCAAGTCTTTGCTGTGTGCTTTCAACAGATGAGTGCTGAGATTGCAACTACGAGTAAACCCCTTGGAACACACGTGACATACAAACCTTTTCTCTCGTTCCACGGCTTCAATTTTCTTTTTGCCCTCAGGGAGTTTTCCATGTATTTTTCTCAAGTGCTTTCGCAAGATATGTTTACTCGTAAAAGATTTATCACATATATCACATTTTATCATGCCTTCACCATCAAGTTTTGAGCCATTTTTCTCATGAAGTTTCATATGACACTCTAATCTTTGTTTGGAGAGGAATTTGTAACAAATTTTACACTGTTCTTTAGTTTTATGTACTCTCTCATGTTTATCTAGAACATTTTTTCTTGTGAACGATACAGGACAAAGAGAACATTTATAATCTGAGGTTAGCTTATGTAATTTTTTATGAGAAGCAAGTCTATCTTTACGAGAAAATTTCTTTGCACACACCTCGCAATCATAAGTTTCATTGTTATGTACAGCAAGGTGTCTCTTCAAGACATCTTTTCTAGAGAATAGTTTACCACACACTTCACATTTACTTTTATTATTCTTATGTACCTGCTCCATATGACTATCCAAGAAATCTCGTCTAACAAAAGTTTTCTCACACAATTCACATTTGAATGGTTTATCACCTAAATGTTTCTTTTTGTGAGTATCTAAATTAAACAGTGAGGAACACAGGAACCCACAGGTTTCACATTTATATTTTTTACCACCATGAACTTTTAGGTGAGCTTGAAGATATTCTTTTGTAGTGAACGATTTTGGGCACTTTGAACACTTGTGTTTTTTTTCCTGATGTTCTCGACTATGACTTAATATATGTCTACGAAGCCTAGCCTCACGACTGTAACTTGCACTACATAGCTGACAAGAAAATCGTCGTGTCCTCACGTGTGTCTTAAGATGCTGAGTATAGTGTTTGCCTTTTGCAAATGTTTTTGTACAAAAGGAGCAAGCAAAGAATGCTACTTCATCTAAACCATGTTCCTTCATATGTATTTTGTAATTTCTAATATCTTTCCCAAAATCCTTTGGGCACAAGCGACATGAGAGATCTAACCCCTTGCTTAACATGTGGGCTGCTAACCGAGATGTTTGATCAGGCTCACGTGGCTTCTGATGATATGCATATTGTTTCGTGGATTTTTCAATAACTTCACAAGATGATTTATTTCCATGTTTCAAGTCTAAAGTTGATTTGTAGTGGCTATCACCAGATCTTGCCTTATTATCAGTCACTATTAGATCCCCCTCTGGAAGATTATGTTTAATCCAGTCTTCAATACTAGCATCAGGTCTTGATGCTTGCCTGTTTTCAACATGCTCATTTTTGACATGCACACCTTCCATTGTCCCCGCATTATAATTTTTCAATGGCAAACTGTCAAGAGGTTCAGCTTTCAAGAATTTTCCATTAGCATTTTGTGGTACATCAGTTTTGTATTCACGCATCTGAATGACACTTGGCTTTCTCCGAGCTCTGCTTTTCCTTTTCTTTGCACCTATTTCAGTTTTTCTAGGAGCCAGGTCAGTTCTGTGTAGACGTGAATCAAAGTTTGTGGACACTGTGTGCAAAGGTGTTAAACATGGCACCTCACTATGCTTCTCCACCATAGTATCAATACTTGCTGATGCATGGCAAGAATATTCTCCTCCACTTGAAAAAGGCAGGTGATACTGTAGTTGATGCTTATTTCGATTTACAAGATCACGATGCACAGGCTGGTTATGAAGTGGTCCATTACCTATTTGGTTATTTATACTGAAATTATTCAGTCCATTTCCCATAGAGTAACCATTAACCACAGAAGCTTGGCTGCTTTGCATCGATATTTTTCTTGCACTCTGAGGGGATGTTAATATCGCACTCGTTGATGAAGGATCTGCATGATTTATACCAAACACTGGAGTACTGACTGAGCACACTGGCTGTGTTGTTTGTGTGACATTTCCTGGAATAGCCATAACAGGCATGTTTGAATTTATTCCAATGTGATTGCTTGTTATGGGCATTCCTGGGAGAGGCAGCTGTCCAAATGATGAGTTTAAACAGGAATTGTGGCTAGCAGGGATAGCTTGACTCATGAGATTAGAAGCAGCACTCAAAGGAGGCACTAATCCTGTGTCTGAACCTGCTGAATAATGTAAAGCAGGGCCCCCTGCGCTCATGTTGAAGCCATCTCCACCGCCTGCTAGATTTTCCGGCAACTCTAAATCTCGTGAAGTACCAAGATCATGGTGCAAACCTGATTCAGAATGTTGAGGAACACTATCTGTCATGTCATGAGTATCAGGAGGATCTAGAGCTTGTTCTGGAATTATATAATGATCTATGTCCATCTGTACAAACTCATCATTAACCTGAAACAGTCCATTTAACGAGTGTTTATGGGTACACAACTGTGATCCTGTATTCACTTTCTCTCCACATAACCAACATTCACTCACATTTAAGGTATAGTTGGTGTTAAAGTTTATGTGCCGGAGCTGAAGAACAAGTTTTCCGCTGTAACAGGTCATTCTCCCATACACTTCAGCTGATTCTAAGGGTGTTTTATGAGACGAAACAACACCCTGACTGCTATTTCCTGGACCATGAGCCATGCCACTTGCAGCTTGGTCAAATAAGGAAGTTTCTAATTCTTTATGACTTGGATCTGCTCCAGATGACAATTCAGGTTCTAAATCTTGACATGCTAACTTGGCCAAAAGACTCTGAGCAGTCTCACTGTCTCCTTTAGGTAAAGAATTAGTAAGGTCTGTCATTTGGAATATATCCCCAGCATGTAAATCATCAAATCTGTGCAAGATTGAAGACAAGCCGGGGAGATGATGAATATCATTGTACCCTCCGCTGACTGAGGAATTTCCTGTTGATTGGAGGGAGTTTAATCCCCCACTCCCAAGACCACTGGAGCCCAAACTGCTGCCATGGCCTTTTCGAGCCCCTGGGCCATCCAAGGCAAGGTCAACATCGAATCCCATTGGCCAGAGATCGCTTCCTAGAGTTGGTGTCTCAAAGCCACGGCAAGAATGACTGTTGTCTCCCATGTTGTACCTGTAAAATAAATTACTTTTAGGACTTGTTTTGCAAGGCCACTGTCATGAATATGTAAATCACACTTAGTTGTAAGATATGATAATAACAGGTACTCTATATAAAAAAGACACAAGCATGCAGACCAAAGGTACAGTTTTGTCAGTGTTTCACTCTGATGTAGAGCTGTATCAAGTCATGACTACATAAAACTTTACTTTATGTAGTCAAGACGATGCAACATCCCCCCAATGAAAAGCCAGCAGTAACAGCCTGGTTGATCAGGCTCTGATCCACCACGAGGCCTGGTCACAGACCGAGCCGCGGAGGCATTAACCCCAGGAACTCTCTCCAGGTAAAAATGATGAGAAGAGTTCAGCTCCATGGAGCTGAACTCTTCTCCAGGTTGAGAGACTGACAACCTCAAACTATTTCTACAAGGCTGATGACTGATTACATCATCTTTACCTCGTCACTTCTGCTGCCTTCAATCCATTCTCTGTGTCTGACCGAAGAAGCCTATCTCGTAGATGAAACGTTTCAACAATAAAGATACCCAACTACTGAATGTATTTTACTTATCAACATAAATGCATTGTGAAGACTTAACCCAGATAAGTATCTAAATGAACTTGTGTCACATTTTTCCCAACTCAGACAAATAATAATCTCTTTTACCTCGTCACTGTGTTGCCTTGTTCTCCTCCATTAGTGTGTTAGAGATGTGGGTGAGATGTGTCAGCTGTGCAGCAGGGATGCTGAGATGTGTCAGCTTTGGAACAGGGACGTGGGCGAGATGTGTCAGCTGTGGAGCAGGGACAGGGGCGAAATGTGTCAGCTGTGGGGCAGGGGCGAAATGTGTCAGCTGTGGGGCAGGGAGGTGGGTCAGATGTGTCAGGTGTTGGTAGAGATGTGGAAATGTGTCAGCCATGAGCAGAGATGTGGAGCTGTGTGAGAGACCTTCCACTGGTCCACCACACTGGTCCACCACACTGGTCCACACACTGGTCCACCCCAATGGTCCACCACACTGGTCCACACACTGGTCCACCCCAATGGTCCACCACACTGGTCCACCACACTGGTCCACACACTGGTCCACCACACTGGTCCACCACACTGGTCCACTGCTCAGTGTAAACACTAGACACAGTTCCCACGGGATCACAAAGCCACACCTATTTAATCTGACATTTATATTTACACGTATTTCTTACCTTACTCATCTAGTTAAAGTTACTATTTATTTTCACAGCTTCTCATTATTTGTGCAATTTAAACCACAAGTTGTTTTATTGAGTCAGCTGATGAGTGTTGTTGTTTGTGTTATTATTGTTGTTGTCGTTTTTGTTTTTGTTGTTACTATTGTTGCTGTTTTTGTTTTTTATTGTTGTATTTTTCTTGTTGTTATTACTGATATTTTTTATTGTTATTATTGTCGTTTTTGTTATTACTGTTGTATTATTCTTTTTTTGTTGTTGTTCAATGCGTATCATAAAAGTAATTAACTTGACATGCTAAAATTTATTATAATATTCTTCAAATTAAGATGTTAAAACAATCTTGTAATTCCAGTGTTCAGAAAATGCTAAGTAAACTGCAGGTGGGTTTCAACGATTTATTTGGACTGATTGCTTCTTATAATTGGATTTATTGCCATCTTTACCATGTTTTTTTGGTGAACTGGTGTATACCTGGAGTTTACCTGGAGAGAGTTCCGGGGGTCAACGCCCCCGCGGCCCGGTCTGTGACCAGGCCTCCTGGTGGATCAGAGCCTGATCAACCAAGCTGTTGCTGCTGGCTGCACGCAAACCAACGTACTAGCCACAGCCCGGCTAGTCAGGAACCGACTTTAGGTACTTGTCCAGTGCCAGCTTGAAGACTGCCAGGGGTCTGTTGGTAATCCCCCTTATGTATGCTGGGAGGCAGTTGAACAGTCTCGGGCCCCTGACACTTATTGTATGGTCTCTTAACGTGCTAGTGACACCCCTGCTTTTCATTAGGGGGATGTTGCATCGTCTGCCAAGTCTTTTGCTTTCGTAGTGAGTGATTTTCGTGTGCAAGTTCGGTACTAGTCCCTCTAGGATTTTTCAGGTGTATATAATCATGTATCTCTCCCGCCTGCGTTCCAGGGAGTACAGGTTCAGGAACTTCAAGCGCTCCCAGTTGTGGAAATTATTTTAATTTTCAGAAGCTATAGCGCCTAATAGGTGTTTGATGTGTCGATATGAGTCAAAAATGTATTTGACAATAGGATAGAACCAAGAGTTCCCTTTGCGCATGCACGGATGTGCGGGGGTATAGGTCGAGCTGGGGCACGAGGAGGCGGGAGTGTTTTGAATGTAGTGAGGAGGCTGGGAAAGCATGGAACCAGGAAATTGGCGTTCACGGCAGCCTAAGGATTAATATAGGCCTCATTTCATAATAGGAAGTGTCGTAACTGTTCCTGGTGGAGAGTGAGGGAACGTGATTTACGGGACCACCCTAATAGAGTGGTAAAATGAGTGAATAAGTGTAGGACCGAGTGACTGGCGCGTCGCCATGGACTGTGTCCCGGGGAAAATTACCCTTGGTTTAATCATCACTCATCGGTCTCAGATCTTAATGGAGTGGCCTCCAATGTGTAAAATAATTATGAGACATTAAACCGTCTTGTAAATCGTAATGTAATCAGTGATAATAACACTAAGTTAAGGAATCGTTGAAGCGATATGAACTGCCATTCTCAGAGTGTGTGTGCACATGTTTACCTCGTTGTTCTTGTCCCGAGGAAATTGAAGCTTATTGAGTCACGACTTCTAAACCGGGACAAACCTACGGATACCTCGTCCTGCTGGAATAAGAACCGTGTCGGTGTAGCAGGACATCGAAATGAGATGGTGAATGGAGGAAATAAGGAGTATCAATCACCCACCGTTAAGTAACCCTTCTAGTTATAGCAGACTGATACTGGCCAGTTAGGTATGTTGTAATTGGATAGGTTATGAGTGATCCAGCTACATCAAGTGACCACCAGAGAATATCTGGTAAGTGGTGAGATTATGTACAAGTGTTTTCCTTGATGGATATATCCATGTGTAACCTACCCCCCCCCCCTTCATTCAGTTAAACTAATATAATCTATACAGTCCACAATTAATTAGTAGCACCGTACTTGTGGGTGCTATCCAATCCATACTGGTCTCGGATAGATATGGATAAGATTGTGAGGTCGAAGGAACCACTTGGATGGATAATGAGAACCTTCAAAACTAGGGAGGCCAAGCCCATGATGACACTCTTCAGGTCACTTGTTCTATCTAGGCTGGAATATTGCTGCACTCTAACAGCACCTTTCAAGGCAGGTGAAATTGCCGACCTAGAAAATGTAACCTACCCCCCCCCCCCTTCATTCAGTTAAACTAATATAATCTATACGGTGAAAAGCTCTGTTCCACAAGGCACAGTACTAGCTCCCATCTTGTTCCTCATCCTCATATCCGACATAGACAAGGATGTCAGCCACAGCACCGTGTCTTCCTTTGCAGATGACACCCGAATCTGCATGACAGTGTCTTCCATTGCAGACACTGCAAGGCTCCAGGCGGACATCAACCAAATCTTTCAGTGGGCTGCAGAAAACAATATGAAGTTCAACGATGAGAAATTTCAATTACTCAGATATGGTAAACATGAGGAAATTAAATCTTCATCAGAGTACAAAACAAATTCTGGCCACAAAATAGAGCGAAACACCAACGTCAAAGACCTGGGAGTGATTATGTCGGAGGATCTCACCTTCAAGGACCATAACATTGTATCAATCGCATCTGCTAGAAAAATGACAGGATGGATAATGAGAACCTTCAAAACTAGGGAGGCCAAGCCCATGATGACACTCTTCAGGTCACTTGTTCTATCTAGGCTGGAATATTGCTGCACTCTAACAGCACCTTTCAAGGCAGGTGAAATTGCCGACCTAGAAAATGTACAGAGAACTTTCACGGCGCGCATAACGGAGATAAAACACCTCAATTACTGGGAGCGCTTGAGGTTTCTAAACCTGTATTCCCTGGAACGCAGGAGGGAGAGATACATGATTATATACACCTGGAAAATCCTAGAGGGACTAGTACCGAACTTGCACACGAAAATCACTCACTACGAAAGCAAAAGACTTGGCAGACGATGCACCATCCCCCCAATGAAAAGCAGGGGTGTCACTAGCACGTTAAGAGACCATACAATAAGTGTCAGGGGCCCGAGACTGTTCAACTGCCTCCCAGCACACATAAGGGGGATTACCAACAGACCCCTGGCAGTCTTCAAGCTGGCACTGGACAAGCACCTAAAGTCAGTTCCTGATCAGCCGGGCTGTGGCTCGTACGTTGGTTTGCGTGCAGCCAACAGCAACAGCCTGGTTGATCAGGTGCTGATCCACCAGGAGGCCTGGTCACAGACCGGGCCGCAGGGGCATTGACCCCCGAAACTCTCTCCAGGTAAACTCCAGGTATACAGTCCACAATTAATTAGTAGCACCGTACTTGTGGGTGCTATCCAATCCATACTGGTCTCGGATAGATATGGATAAGATTGTGAGGTCGAAGGAACCACTTGGATGGATAATGAGAACCTTCAAAACTAGGGAGGCCAAGCCCATGATGACACTCTTCAGGTCACTTGTTCTATCTAGGCTGGAATATTGCTGCACTCTAACAGCACCTTTCAAGGCAGGTGAAATTGCCGACCTAGAAAATGTACAGAGAACTTTCACGGCGCGCATAACGGAGATAAAACACCTCAATTACTGGGAGCGCTTGAGGTTTCTAAACCTGTATTCCCTGGAACGCAGGAGGGAGAGATACATGATTATATACACCTGGAAAATCCTAGAGGGACTAGTACCGAACTTGCACACGAAAATCACTCACTACGAAAGCAAAAGACTTGGCAGACGATGCACCATCCCCCCAATGAAAAGCAGGGGTGTCACTAGCACGTTAAGAGACCATACAATAAGTGTCAGGGGCCCGAGACTGTTCAACTGCCTCCCAGCACACATAAGGGGGATTACCAACAGACCCCTGGCAGTCTTCAAGCTGGCACTGGACAAGCACCTAAAGTCAGTTCCTGATCAGCCGGGCTGTGGCTCGTACGTTGGTTTGCGTGCAGCCAGCAGCAACAGCCTGGTTGATCAGGTGCTGATCCACCAGGAGGCCTGGTCACAGACCGGGCCGCGGGGGCATTGACCCCCGAAACTCTCTCCAGGTAAACTCCAGGTAAAACAGTCCACAATTAATTAGTAGCACCGTACTTGTGGGTGCTATCCAATCCATACTGGTCTCGGATAGATATGGATAAGATTGTGAGGTCGAAGGAA
This sequence comes from Cherax quadricarinatus, assembly GCF_038502225.1. NCBI lineage: Eukaryota > Metazoa > Arthropoda > Malacostraca > Decapoda > Parastacidae > Cherax > Cherax quadricarinatus. The sequence continues at coordinate 10,187,680 of NC_091336.1, forward strand.
CCACTTGGATGGATAATGAGAACCTTCAAAACTAGGGAGGCCAAGCCCATGATGACACTCTTCAGGTCACTTGTTCTATCTAGGCTGGAATATTGCTGCACTCTAACAGCACCTTTCAAGGCAGGTGAAATTGCCGACCTAGAAAATGTACAGAGAACTTTCACGGCGCGCATAACGGAGATAAAACACCTCAATTACTGGGAGCGCTTGAGGTTTCTAAACCTGTATTCCCTGGAACGCAGGAGGGAGAGATACATGATTATATACACCTGGAAAATCCTAGAGGGACTAGTACCGAACTTGCACATGAAAATCACTCACTACGAAAGCAAAAGACTTGGCAGACGATGCACCATCCCCCCAATGAAAAGCAGGGGTGTCACTAGCACGTTAAGAGACCATACAATAAGTGTCAGGGGCCCGAGACTGTTCAACTGCCTCCCAGCACACATAAGGGAGATTACCAACAGACCCCTGGCAGTCTTCAAGCTGGCGCTAGACAAGCACCTAAAGTCAGTTCCTGATCAGCCGGGCTGTGGCTCGTACGTTGGTTTGCGTGCAGCCAGCAGCAACAGCCTGGTTGATCAGGGGCTGATCCACCAGGAGGCCTGGTCACAGACCGGGCCGCGGGGGCGTTGACCCCCGAAACTCTCTCCAGGTAAACTCCAGGTAAACTTGCCGTGACCAGGGGTGGTTAAGTTTTCTCACATGTCTACACGGGGTGACTACGGTAAACAATATGGTTGTCTCCCAATGAGTTTACATGTAAGCATGTAATGTTGAGGTACATAAAGGTAATCACCCTATAAAATTTTCCACATCTGCCCGCTGGTCCTTCCTGAACCGGATGCAATCAGTGAAAAAATTAATTGAATTAATTACTTAATAATTAAGTGACTGATTGAAGGAAGTGGGTATAGGGTACACAAGTTTAATCGATCGTGTGGTGGATGATAATTAGCCCAATTAATTGCTAGCACATGTGTGGCTAGGATTTATACAAAAGTAAAGTGCAAGAATTACTCTTATAAGGCGCCTACTTAAGTTGTATAATCAGTGATTAATAATTCTCTAACCATGACTGGATCTGATGGAGTTAATGTGGCTGACAAGTCCGTGAATTTTAGAGTAATGAAAGCATCATTACAGGCTATTAAAGACCATGTGACGAAGGCATTTTATTTAATGAATCAAAGAACCGTGAACCCTAATGGATTAAAGTTATATTTAGATGCTTTAGAGAGTAGATTTGATTGGTACAAATTGTGGTTTAAAGACTGTGAAGGAGATCTGCTGGAGAATTGTGTAGATGGAATGGAAATGAATGTTTTAATTAATCAACATTACGAATTGGAAGAAAAACTGTCTTGTAAAAGTAAGGCTTTGAATAAATTAAAGGGTGTAAGCCAGGCAGTTGATCAACCTATTAATGCAAAGGGTGTGTTTGCCAAAACCTCCAGAGTACGGTCTGGAGGAAATCAGACTAGATCGGCAAGAATTAATTGTTCAATTGCAGACCAGTCAGCCAAACAGTTCTAAGGATATAACACATAATGACTCTGAAGTATCTGTCAAGTCTCAAAAGGGATAAATAATCCCAGTGGTAATAATTTTAATTAAGAGTTAAATAGGCACATATCAAGTGACAGGAATCAGTAATAGTGGTTCCTCACATCGAGGTAAGAGGAATAAGTACCTCAGTAAGGGTAACCCAGTTAATAAGAGGTCAGGCAAGGAAAAGAGAGACTGTCTCTTCTGCAAGGGTACTCATTTCACTAAAAATTGTAATGCCTATAATTCATGGGATATTAAAGTGGAAAGAATGAAAGAACTTGACAGATTTATCAGATGTCTAGACAATCATAATGTAAAGGATTGTCATACCAAATTGAACAGTTGCTATCAATGCAACAAGGGAAGTGTTGTGATAGAAACACAGGCCTTATCTCTAGGCTTTATTGAACATAGAATCTTCATAGTACTTCTGCAACAACAAAATATAATGACTAGTACATCTAATAATGGCTTCTACAGGGATGGTGATGTCTTGCATATGTCAAGAGAAAAGTTATAACTACAGGCCACATATTTAAACTCACCATGTAATCTGCATCACTGATAAATGGATATAGTAGGAGAGAATCACACACCATGTGTTGGCGCCCATGACACACACCAAACTGTTGTTGTTGTTAAGGGTCCCAAGAGGTGGTGCAGTATTATCCTGCTGCTGCTCCCCACAGGACCAGTATCACTACAATCTCCCCCTTCTAAAATATCAGAGACAGTAATCTCCCAAACTGTTAGGTGGGCGACGTACACGTCCCGACCTTCGTAGCCCTTGAGCCTCTTCACCAGGTTCGATATTTTTCAGTGGGGTTTGATTAACTGCTGGAGCAGAATCCTCTATTTCCATAGGGGTAGTCTCAAGGGGCTTTCCAGGAGAAAACGAAGCATCTTTCACATCTATTGGTGTATCTTGAGATTCCACACTAATAGGGATTTCAACTGGGGCTAAATGTCTTGTAGATACTGTAGTCTCTTCACCATTTTGGTAGTGAATGTGGGCGTAATGTGGATTAGCTTGCAGGAGCTCTACCTCTTCCACTAAAGGATCCGTCTTGTTCATCCTACGGTGACTCTTCAGGGGAACGGGTCCAGGATGACATAACCAAGTGGGCACGGAGGCTCCCATAGAGGAACGACGTGAATAGTTGAGGAGTCTTTCATGAGGGGTTGCATTAGTAGCTGTGCACAGCAGTGATCTAATAGAGTGAAGAGCATCAGGTAGGACAGTTTGCCAGTGTTGAACAGGTAGATTGCGCGACTTCAATGTCATTGTAACTGCCTTCCATATAGTACCATTGAACCGCTCCACTTGACCATTGCCTTGAGGGTTGTAGCTTGTTGTTCTGCTGCAGGCAATACCTTTGCTAGCCAAAAACTCCTGAAGTTCGTTACTCATGAACGAGGATCCCCTGTCTGAATGGATATAAGCTGGCATACCAAAAATAGAGAACAACTGTGAAAGACAACTAATAACAGTTGAAGCAGCCATATTTGCACAGGGGAATACAAAGGGAAACCTTGAATATTCATCTACCATGTTAAGGAAATACCTATTCTGATTTGTGCTTGGTAGAGGTCCTTTGAAATCTATATTCAATCTTTCGAAAGGCTGGGTGGATTTTATGAGATGAGTCTTCTCTGGCTGATGAAAGTTTGGCTTGCACTCTGCACATACTCTGCATGCTCTGATCACTTGTCGCACATCTTCCACTGAGTAGGGCATGTTCTTTGATTTGACAAAATGGTACAGGCGTGTAACTCCTGGGTGACACAAAGCCTTGTGGAGAGCTGAGAGTGATTGCAAATCATGACATGCTGCTCCACAGTGGGACCTAGAGAATGCATCAGGTGAGATGTTCTCTTGACCCGGTCGGTACAGAATATCAAAGTCATAACACGATAGTTCCATCCTCCAGCGTAATATCTTGTCGTTCTTTATCCTACTTTTGTGCTTCTTGTCGAACATATACATCACGGACCGTTGGTCAGTCCTTATGGTGAAATGTCTACCAGTTAAATAATGCCTCCAGTGGCGAACTGCTTCTATGATGGCCTGGGCTTCCTTTTCTACAGCAGCATAACATTTCTCTGATCCTTGAAAAGTTCTCGAAAAGAAGGCTACTGGTCGTCCTGCCTGAGATAAGACTGCAGCAATGGCAATGTCAGATGCATCCGTTTCCACTTCGAATGGTAGGGACTCATCAATGGCTTGAACTACTGAGTTTTCAATGTCCTGTTTGAGAGTATGGAAAGCGGCTTCTGCTTCCTTTGTCACAGGAAATGTGGTAGCACTCAATGGGCGGACTTTACTTGAATAGTTGTAGATCCATTGTGAGTAATAAGCAAAGAGACCAAGAGTTCTTCGGAGTGACTTTTTGTCTTGAGGCATTGGAAGTTCCCGTAGAGGTCGTAGTCGTTCAGGGTCTGGGAATATTGAACCTCCTTCCACTACATAACCAAGGATGCTAAGCCTTTTAGTTGAAAAAGTGCACTTTTCCTCATTGTAACTGATATTTTTCTTCTTGGCGGCTTCCAAAAACTTATCAAGGTTTGCATCATGTTCCTCCTGGGTCTTGCCACAAATGGTAACATTATCTAAATACGCGTAAGTTCCCATGAGTTGCTCTTCCTGAATGAGTGAATCCATAATTCGTTGGAAGCAGGCTACCCCATTGGTGACTCCAAAAGGGACTCTGGTAAACTGATACAGGCCATCACTAGCCTGAAACGCTGTGTATGGTTTATCTTCATTCCTTATAGGGACTTGATGATAGGCACTCTGTAGATCAATTGTGCTAAACACATAGTACTGAGCAATTTTGTTCACTGTATCATCAATTCGAGGTAGAGGGTACCCATCAAGAAGTGTAAATTTGTTGATTGTCTCAGAGTAATCGATAGCCAGTCTCCGTTTCCTATAACCATCTTTAACAACAACAACCTGTGCACGCCAAGGGGAATCACTCGGTTCTATAATACCCTCCTTCAGCAGCCTCTGAGTTTCTTTCTCAATGAACATCCGATCCTCATAAGAATAGCGGCGTGACTTAGCTGATATAGGATGGCAATCCGCGGTAAGATTTGCAAACAGCTTTGGTGGGTCCACCCTTAAAGTGCTAAGTCCACAGACAACAAGAGGAGGCAGTTCACCTCCATATGTTAAGGTGACACTACCATCCAGTTTCTGAAAGTCCTGACCAAGGATAACATCAGAGCACAGTTGTGGCAGAATAGCTAAATGTACATCTTGATAATCCTTTCCATTAACTCTGAGATTTACCTTACAAAACCCTAAGGTCTGAATAGAGAGAGATGTTGATGCCATGGAAATGGTACCTGATGAGTGATGTAGAGTCAAGGAGAGCCGTTTAACTAAGTCAAGGTTGATGAAACTCTCTGAGCTGCCACTATCAATAAGACCATCTACTTCTGTTCCTTTGATGAATACTTTCACAACTGCCTTTGACAGTGAATTTGGAGTAGCCGCAGAAGTCACTGTTGCTAGAGTCGCATGATCACTGGAATGTGTGGAGGCACTAGCTCTTGTTGATGCATTAGCACGACATACTTTAGCAAAGTGACCTTTCTTGTGGCATTTATGGCACATTGCTTCACGAGCAGGACACTTTGGACGTGGATGTCTTGAAAAACCACAAGAGAAACACACCGTACCTGCTGCTGCTGTCACTGAGGCAGGTTCCACAGTAACTTCATTGCAAGAGTCTTGGTCAGGAATTGCAGCACTTACCACTCGAGAAGGCTGAGTGGTACTGTATACTTCAGAATTCTTCTGGGCTGAATCTAGAGCTCTTGCCTGGTCAAAGGCAGCGGCTAAGTCGAGAGTTTTATTCTCCAATAAACGCTGCCTTATTATTGGTGATTGCAGGCCACTGATAAAAGCATCCCTGATGGACTCTTCACAATACTGAGCAGCTGTCACTGCTTGGAAGTGACAGTCCTTACCTAAAATTTTCAGTGCTTGAAAGTATTCCTCTAAGGATTCATCAATCTGCTGGCGGCGAGTTGCAAGGCGATAGCGTGCAAAGATTTCATTTGTAGGTTTAATATACTGAGACTTGAGGGTTTTGATAGCATCTTCGTAGGTATTACACTCAGAAATAGCCTCGTATATCTTAGGTGACACAAAATTGATGAGCAGACTTAGTTTATCTAGATCTTCTTTAGGAAGGGCTCCCAAGAAGTTTTCGAAAGTCTTAAACCAGTGCTTCCATTCCTGAGCAGCCGTTGATAAGCTGGGGTCACAGTCTAGCCTCTCAGGTTTCAGTAAACGCTCCATGTTGTGATGTAATCTAGCGCAGGATCACCACCAGGTAGCCCAGGATTCTATGTTAAATAAATTGTTGTGATAGAAACACAGGCCTTATCTCTAGGCTTTATTGAACATAGAATCTTCATAGTACTTCTGCAACAACAAAATATAATGACTAGTACATCTAATAATGGCTTCTACAGGGATGGTGATGTCTTGCATATGTCAAGAGAAAAGTTATAACTACAGGCCACATATTTAAACTCACCATGTAATCTGCATCACTGATAAATGGATATAGTAGGAGAGAATCACACACCATGTGTTGGCGCCCATGACACACACCAAACTGTTGTTGTTGTTAAGGGCCCCAAGAGGTGGTGCAGTATTATCCTGCTGCTGCTCCCCACAGGACCAGTATCACTACAGGAAGACACCATACAGTTATGTGCAGAGTTGTATGTAAGTCTTATAATAATGGTGACAATAATAATAATGTTAATAACCCTGACACTACAGTGACTGATGTAAAGGTTGCAGCTAATGGCAATAATGATGGCCTAGCTGAGGTAGCCTTGCCGGAGTTGGATGTAATAATTCAGGATAAAGGGCATAAATCCAAAAGCATGCGGCGTCACTCTCCTCAACACTGGTACGGGCCATGTAATATATGGCAAACTACCGCCTAGTAATAATGAGTAGAGGAAGTAGTGAATACAGTCACGGTGTCTTACTCATAAAAAGTCAACCCAGTACAAGTATTCTTCTATCGAGAATGATGTTGAACCAGTCTAATTTGTGGGAGCTGGACAGCATAGGGATTAATATAAATGAGGAAAGTCCAAATGATTCCTTTACTCAGGAACAATACCTGAAGGATGTTAAATGTGAATCTGGACATTACTGGGTGCGACTTCCGTGGAAGCTTAACCGTCCAGAATTACCTACTAATTATAGGATGGCGTATGGACAGTTAAAGGGCCCTGCTCTGCGAACTGAGCAAGACACCAAAATTGTTGACTGCTTATAATGATATAATTAATAAATAGTTAAATAATAAATTGTTCTTACTTCAGGCGACGATAAATGCACACCTTAAATGTACGGGAAGTCCATTGAGTAAATTAATGAGCAAACAATTTTATGTGGACAATTTCCTGGGTGTGACGTCAACTGAAGAGGAACTGTTAATGACTTATGGAGAGGCTAATAAAATAATGCAAAGTGCAAATATACCTCTGAGAGAATGGAATAGTAATTCGTCCAAATTGAAGGACAAAATAAGTAAAGATTACCCTGGAGATGAAGTGCCAAAATGTAGTAATGTATTGGGATTAACTTGGGATACTGAGAGAGATTTGTTAATGTTAAAACCTAATAATTACAGTATGCCCAATAAATTAACTAAGAGAGTCTTGCTTGCTGAAGTTTCCAAATGTTTTGATCCACTAGGTTTAGTGTCGCCCCTTACCATAAGAGGGAAATTATTAATACAGGAAGCATGGAAACTTAAATGTGCTTGGGATGAAATTCTACCTGAGGAATTCATTAACAGGTGAGATGAATTAATTGGTGATTATGAAAAAATTCCAATGTTGGAGTTCCCACGCCAGGTGGCCAATCCAAATGGGAAAAATGTACTCCACATTTTTTGTGATGCTTCAAAATTGGCATATGGAGCAGTTGCTTATCTTCAATGTAATAGTGTTATTTCTCTTGTTATGTCTAAAGCTAAAGTGTCTCCAATTTGACCACTGTCTGGAAAATCTTCCAGCTCCTGCACCCAACATCTTGCTCCTGGGGGATTTCAACTTAAGGCACCTAAAATGGAGGAATATAGCAAATAATATTGTTGCAGTAATAACACCAGGAGGCAGCTCTGATGAAAACTCACACTCACGTGAGCTTTTAAATCTCTGCACAAAATTCTATTTAAACCAGCAAATAATAGAGCCTACTAGACTGGAGAATACACTAGACCTCATCTTCACTAACAATGATGATCTGATAAGAAATGTCACCATATCAAAAACAATATACTCAGATCACAACATAATTGAGGTTCAGACATGTATGTGCGGAGCCCCAGACCGACATAATGAGACTAGTCACGAGGGAGCATTCACCAAATTCAACTTCAATAACAAAAACATAAAGTGGGACCAAGTAAACCAAGTCCTAACCGATATAAGCTGGGAAGATATACTAAGCAACACAGACCCCAACTTATGCCTAGAACAGATTAACTTGGTGGCATTCGATGTATGCACAAGGCTTATTCCTCTAAGAAAAAGGAGGAGTAGATGTAAAATAGAAAGAGACAGGCGCTCCCTTTACAGGCGACGGAAAAGAATAACAGAGCGGCTAAAAGAGGTCAATATATCTGAAATGCGTAGGAAGACACTGGTCAGAGAAATAGCAAGCATCGAACTTAAGCTAAAGGAATCCTTTAGGAGTCAGGAATCGCGGGAAGAACTAAAAGCCATAAATGAAATCGAAAGAAACCCAAAGTATTTCTTCTCCTATGCCAAATCAAAGTCGAGAACAACGTCCAGTATTGGGCCCCTACTTAAACAAGATGGGTCCTACACAGATGACAGCAAGGAAATGAGTGAGCTACTCAAGTCCCAATATGACTCAGTTTTTAGCAAGCCGCTAACCAGACTGAGAGTCGAAGATCAAAATGAATTTTTTATGAGAGAGCCACAAAATTTGATTAACACAAGCCTATCCAATGTTATCCTGACGCCAAACGACTTCGAACAGGCGATAAATGACATGCCCATGCACTCTGCCCCAGGGCTAGACTCATGGAACTCCGTGTTCATCAAGAACTGCAAGAAGCCCCTATCACGAGCCTTTTCCATCCTATGGAGAGGGAGCATGGACACGGGGGTCGTCCCACAGTTACTAAAAACAACAGACATAGCCCCACTCCACAAAGAGGGCAGTAAAGCAACAGCAAAGAACTACAGACCAATAGCACTAACATCCCATATCATAAAAATCTTTGAAAGGGTCCTAAGAAGCAAGATCACCACCCATCTAGAAACCCATCAGTTACACAACCCAGGGCAACATGGGTTTAGAACAGGTCGCTCCTGTCTGTCTCAACTATTGGATCACTACGACAAGGTCCTAAATGCACTAGAAGACAAAAAGAATGCAGATGTAATATATACAGACTTTGCAAAAGCCTTCGACAAGTGTGACCATGGCGTAATAGCGCACAAAATGCGTGCTAAAGGAATAACAGGAAAAGTCGGTCGATGGATCTATAATTTCCTCACTAACAGAACACAGAGAGTAGTCGTCAACAGAGTAAAGTCCGAGGCAGCTACGGTGAAAAGCTCTGTTCCACAAGGCACAGTACTCGCTCCCATCTTGTTCCTCATCCTCATATCCGACATAGCAAGGATGTCAGCCACAGCACCGTGTCTTCCTTTGCAGATGACACCCGAATCTGCATGACAGTGTCTTCCATTGCAGACACTGCAAGGCTCCAGGCAGACATCAACCAAATCTTTCAGTGGTCTGCAGAAAACAATATGAAGTTCAACGATGAGAAATTTCAATTACTCAGATATGGTAAACACGAGGAAATTAAATCTTCATCAGAGTACAAAACAAATTCTGGCCACAAAATAGAGCGAAACACCAACATCAAAGACCTGGGAGTGATCATGTAGGAGGATCTCACCTTCAAGGACCATAACATTGTATCAATCACATCTGCTAGAAAAATGACAGGATGGATAATGAGAACCTTCAAAACTAGGGAGCCCAAGCCCATGATGACACTCTTCAGGTCACTTGTTCTATCTAGGCTGGAATATTGCTGCACACTAACAGCACTTTTGAAGGCAGGTGAAATTGCTGACCTAGAAAATGTACAGAGAATCTTCACGGCACGCATAACGGAGATAAAACACCTCAATTACTGGGAGCGCTTGAGGTTCCTAAACCTGTATTCCCTGGAACGCAGGCAGGAGAGATACATGATTATGTACACCTGGAAAATCCTAGAGGGACTAGTACCGAACTTGCACACGAAAATCACTCACTACGAAAGCAAAAGACTTGGCAGACGATGCACCATCCCCCCAATAAAAAGCAGAGGTGTCACTAGCACGTTAAGAGACCATACAATAAGTGTCAGGGGCCCGAGACTGTTCAACTGCCTCCCAGCATACATAAGGGGGATTACCAACAGACCCCTGGCAGTCTTCAAGCTGGCACTGGACAAGCACCTAAAGTCGGTTCCTGACCAGCCGGGCTGTGGCTCGTACGTTGGTTTGTGTGCAGCCAGCAGCAACAGCCTGGTTGATCAGGCTCTGATCCACCAGGAGGCCTGGTCACAGACCGGGCCGCGGGGGCGTTGACCCCCGGAACTCTCTCCAGGTAAACTCCAGATTGATACTCCTTATTTCCTCCATTCACCATCTCATTTCGATGTCCTGCTTCACCGACATAATTCTTATTCCAGCAGGATGAGGTATTCATTAGTTTGTCCAGGTTTAGAAGTCGTGACTCCATAAAAACTTCACTATCCTTGGGACAGGAAGCACGAGGTCTAACGTGTTCACTCGGAGCAAGGCGACTTATTTCACTTCATGCATTCTCTTAACTTAGTGTTATTATCACTGATTACATTACAATTCACAAGACAATTTAATGTATTATAATTATTATGCACATTAGAGGTCACTCCATTAAGATCTGACACCGATGAGTGATGATTAAATCACGGGTATTTTCCCCTGGACACACTCCATGGCGTCGCACCAGTCACCACCGGTCCTACCATTATTCACTAATTTCACCACTTTATTACGGTGGTCCCATAAATCACGTTCCCTCACTCTTCACCAGGAACAGTTACGACACTTCCTATTATGAAGTGAGGCCTATCCTTAGGCCACCATGAACGCCAATTTCCTGGTCCCATGCTTTCCCAGCCTCTTAACTCCATTCAAAACACTCCCACTCCCTCATCCCCCATCTCGACCTCTCCCCTGCCCATCAGCGCAGGCGCAGAGCTTCCCTGTTGGTTCTCTTTAAAATACAATTTAGAACAACAGTACTGCATTAATGATATATATTTACATTATAAAAAAAATATACAGTATAATTATGGGAATTTATTTTCCACACTGCGGCCGGGCGGAGGTCGTTGCTAGACGACTTACATAATGTGGAGTACAATTTTCCTATCTTCACTGGCCACCTGGCTTGGGAACTCCAACATTGGTATTTACATAATCACCCATTAATTCTTTCCACCTGTTAATTCCTCAGGTAGGGGTCCACCCAAAGCACACTCAAGCCTCCATGCTTCTGGTATTAACAATTTCCCTCTTATTGTAAGGGGTGACACTAAGCCTATGCTCTCTGGGTTAATTTATTGGGCATACTGGAATTATGAGACTTTAACAATAACAAGTCTCTCTCAGTGTCCCAAGTCAGCCCCAGCACATTACTGCATATAGGCACTTCAACTCCAGGGCTATCCATATTTATTGATCCCTCAAAATGGACTAATTACTGTTCCATTCCCTCAGGGGCATCCTTGCACCTTGCATTATTTCATTAACCCCTTCATATATCCTCATTAGTTCCTCTTCAGTTGACGTCACACCCAGGAAATTGTCCACATACGATTATTTACCCAATTACTTCGCTCAGTGGACCACCTGTACACTTGAGGTGTGCATTTGTCGCCGCCTGAAGTAGGAACAATTTATTATTTAACTGTTTATTAATTATATCGTTATAAGCAGTCAGCAATTCTGGTGTCTTGCTCAGTTCGCAGAGCTGAGCCCTTTAACTGTCCATACGCCGTCCTATAATTAATAGGTAATTCTGGACGGTTCAGCTTCCACGGAAGTCGCACCTAGTAATGTCTAGATTCAAATTTAACATCCTTCAGGCATTGTTCCTGAGTAAAGGAATCGTCTGGACTTTCCTCATTTATATTAATCCCTATGCTGTCCAGCTCCCACAAATTAGACTGGTTCAACATCATCCTCGATAGAAGAATACTTGTACTGGGTTGACCTTTTATGAGTAAGACACACCGCGACTGTATTTACTACTTCCTCTAGTCATTATTACTACGCGGTAGTCTGCCATATATTACATGGCCCGTACCAGTGTTGAGGAGAGTGACGCCGCATAGTTTTGGATTTATGCCCTTTATCCTGAATTATTACATCCAACTCCGGCAAGGCTACCTCAGCTAGGCCATCATTATTGCCATTAGCTGCAACCTTTACATCAGTCACTGTAGTGTCAGGGTTATTAACATTATCATTATTGTCACCATTATTATAAGACTTACATACAACTCTGCACATAACTGTATGGTGTCTTCCCTTGTTGCATTGATAGCAACTGTTCAATTTGGTATGACAATCCTTTACATTATGATTGTCTAGACATCTGATAAATCTGTCAAGTTCTTTCATTCTTTCCACTTTAATATCCCATGAATTATAGGCATTACAGTTCTTAGTGAAATGAGTACCCTTGCAGAAGAGACAATCTCTCTTTTCCTTGCCTGACCTCTTATTAACTGGGTTACCCTTACTGAGGTACTTATTCCTCTTACCTCGATGTGAGGAACCACTATTACTGATTCCTGTCGCTTGATATGTGCCTATTTAACTCTTAATTATGATTATTTCCACTGGGATTATTTTTTCCTTCTGAGACTTGACAGATACTTCAGTCATTATGTGTTATATCCTTAGAACTGTTTGGCTGACTGGTCTGCAACTGAACAATTATTTCTTGCCGATCTAGTCTGATTTCCTCCAGACCGTACTCTGGAGGTTTTGGCAAACACACCCTTTGGATTAATAGGTTGATCAATTGCCTGGCTTACACCCTTTAATTTATTCAAAGCCTTACTTTTACAAGACAGTTTTTCTTCCAATGCGTAATGATGATTAATTAAAACATTCATTTCCATTCCATCTACACAATTCTCCAGCAGATCTCTTTCACAGTTTTTAAACCACAATTTATACCACTCAAATCTACTCTCTAAAGCATCTAAATATAACTTTAATTCATTAGGGTTCACGGTTTCTTGATTCATTAAATCCAAGCACTTGTATGCCTTCGTCACATGGCCTTTAATAGCCTGTAATGATGCTTTCATTGCTCTAAAATCCATGAACTTGTCAGCCACATTAACTCCATCAGATCCAGTCATGGTTAGAGAATTATTAATCACTGATTATACAACTTAAGTAGGCGCCTTATAAGAGTAATTCTTGCACTTTACTCTTGTATAAATCCTAGCCACACATGTGCTAGCAATTAATTAGGCTAATTATCATCCATCACACGATCGAATAAATTTGTGTACTCTATACCCACTTCCTTCAATCAGTCAATTAATTATTAAGTAATTAATTCAATTAATTTTTCACTGATTGCATCCGGTTCAGGAAGGACCAAAGGGCAGATATGGAAAATTTTATAGGGGTTTACCTGTATATACCTCGACATTATATGCATACAAGTAAACTCATTGGGAGACAACAACCATATTGTTTACCGTAGTCACCCCCGTGTAGACATGTGAGAAAACTTAACCACCCCTGGTCCCTGCAGGTGGTTCCTTCGACCTCACAATCTTAACCATATCTATCCGAGACCAGTATGAATTGGATAGCACCCACAAGTACGGCGCTACTAATTAATTGTGGACTGTATAGATTATATTTGTTTAACTGAATAAAGAGGGGGGGGTAGGTTACACATGGATATATCCATCAAGGAAAAACACTTGTACATAATCCCACCACTTACCAGATATTCTCTGGTGGTCACTTGATGTAGCTGGATCACCTATAACCTATCCAATTACAACATACCTAACTGGCCAGTGTCAGTCTGCTATAACTAGAAGGGTTGATAAATTAGACACATGTGCAACTCTTGGGTATCTTTATTGAGGAAACGTTTCGCCACACAGTGGCTTCATCAGTCCATACAAAGGAGAATCTTGAAGAACAGGAGGAGAATGAGGTAATCAGTCCCTCAACCTCAACCTCAAGGTTGAGGGACTGATTACCTCATTCTCCTCCTGTTCTTCAAGATTCTCCTTTGTATGTGTTGTGATAGAAACACAGGCCTTATCTCTAGGCTTTATTGAACATAGAATCTTCATAGTACTTCTGCAACAACAAAATATAATGACTAGTACATCTAATAATGGCTTCTACAGGGATGGTGATGTCTTGCATATGTCAAGAGAAAAGTTATAACTACAGGCCACATATTTAAACTCACCATGTAATCTGCATCGCTGATAAATGGATAAAGTAGGAGAGAATCACACACCATGTGTTGGTGCCCATGACACACACCAAACTGTTGTTGTTGTTAAGGGCCCCTAGAGGTGGTGCAGTATTATCCTGCTGCTGCTCCCCACAGGACCAGTATCACTACAATCTCCCCCTTCTAAAATATCAGAGACAGTAATCTCCCAAACTGTTAGGTGGGCGACGTACACGTCCCGACCTTCGTAGCCCTTGAGCCTCTTCACCAGGTTCGATATTTTCCAGCGGGGTTTGATTAACTGCTGGAGCAGAATCCTCTATTTCCATAGGGGTAGTCTCAAGGGGCTTTCCAGGAGAAAACGAAGCATCTTTCACATCTATTGGTGTATCTTGAGATTCCACACTAATAGGGATTTCAACTGGGGCTAAATGTCTTGTAGATACTGTAGTCTCTTCACCATTTTGGTAGCGAATGTGGGCGTAATGTGGATTAGCTTGCTGGAGCTCTACCTCTTCCACTAAAGGATCCGTCTTGTTCATCCTACGGTGACTCTTCAGGAGAACGGGTCCAGGATGACATAACCAAGTGGGCACGGAGGCTCCCGTAGAGGAACGACGTGAATAGTTGAGGAGTCTTTCATGAGGGGTTGCATTAGTAGCTGTGCACAGCAGTGATCTAATAGAGTGAAGAGCATCAGGTAGGACAGTTTGCCAGTGTTGAACAGGTAGATTGCGCGACTTTAATGTCATTGTAACTGCCTTCCATATAGTACCATTGAACCGCTCCACTTGACCATTGCCTTGAGGGTTGTAGCTTGTTGTTCTGCTGCAGGCAATACCTTTGCTAGCCAAAAACTCCTGAAGTTCGTTACTCATGAACGAGGATCCCCTGTCTGAATGGATATAAGCTGGCATACCAAAAATAGAGAACAACTGTGAAAGACAACTAATAACAGTTGAAGCAGCCATATTTGCACAGGGAATACAAAGGGAAACCTTGAATATTCATCTACTATGTTAAGGAAATACCTATTCTGATTTGTGCTTGGTAGAGGTCCTTTGAAATCTATATTCAATCTTTCGAAAGGCTGGGTGGATTTTATGAGATGAGTCTTCTCTGGCTGATGAAAGTTTGGCTTGCACTCTGCACATACTCTGCATGCTCTGATCACTTGTCGCACATCTTCCACTGAGTAGGGCATGTTCTTTGATTTGACAAAAATGGTACAGGCGTGTAACTCCTGGGTGACACAAAGCCTTGTGGAGAGCTGAGAGTGATTGCAAATCATGACATGCTGCTCCACAGTGGGACCTAGAGAATGCATCAGGTGAGATGTTCTCTTGACCCGGTCGGTACAGAATATCAAAGTCATAACACGATAGTTCCATCCTCCAGCGTAATATCTTGTCATTCTTTATCCTACTTTTGTGCCTCTTGTCGAACATATACATCACGGACCGTTGGTCAGTCCTTATGGTGAAATGTCTACCAGTTAAATAATGCCTCCAGTGGCGAACTGCTTCTATGATGGCCTGGGCTTCCTTTTCTACAGCAGCATAACATGTCTCTGATCCTTGAAAAGTTCTCGAAAAGAAGGCTACTGGTCGTCCTGCCTGAGATAAGACTGCAGCAATGGCAATGTCAGATGCATCCGTTTCCACTTCGAATGGTAGGGACTCATCAATGGCTTGAACTACTGAGTTTTCAATGTCCTGTTTGAGAGTATGGAAAGCGGCTTCTGCTTCCTTTGTCACAGGAAATGTGGTAGCACTCAATGGGCGGACTTTACTTGAATAGTTGTAGATCCATTGTGAGTAATAAGCAAAGAGACCAAGAGTTCTTCGGAGTGACTTTTTGTCTTGAGGCATTGGAAGTTCCCGTAGAGGTCGTAGTCGTTCAGGGTCTGGGAATATTGAACCTCCTTCCACTACATAACCAAGGATGCTAAGCCTTTTAGTTGAAAAAGTGCACTTTTCCTCATTGTAACTGATATTTTTCTTCTTGGCGGCTTCCAAAAACTTATCAAGGTTTGCATCATGTTCCTCCTGGGTCTTGCCACAAATGGTAACATTATCTAAATACGCGTAGGTTCCCATGAGTTGCTCTTCCTGAATGAGTGAATCCATAATTCGTTGGAAGCAGGCTACCCCATTGGTGACTCCAAAAGGGACTCTGGTAAACTGATACAGGCCATCACTAGCCTGAAACGCTGTGTATGGTTTATCTTCATTCCTTATAGGGACTTGATGATAGGCACTCTGCAGATCAATTGTGCTAAACACGTAGTACTGAGCAATTTTGTTCACTGTATCGTCAATTCGAGGTAGAGGGTACCCATCAAGAAGTGTAAATTTGTTGATTGTCTCAGAGTAATCGATAGCCAGTCTCCGTTTCCTATAACCATCTTTAACAACAACAACCTGTGCACGCCAAGGGGAATCACTCGGTTCTATAATACCCTCCTTCAGCAGCCTCTGAGTTTCTTTCTCAATGAACATCCGATCCTCATAAGAATAGCGGCGTGACTTAGCTGATATAGGATGGCAATCCGCGGTAAGATTTGCAAACAGCTTTGGTGGGTCTACCCTTAAAGTGCTAAGTCCACAGACAACAAGAGGAGGCAGTTCACCTCCATATGTTAAGGTGACACTACCATGCAGCTTCTGAAAGTCCTGACCAAGGATAACATCAGAGCACAGTTGTGGCAGAATAGCTAAATGTACATCTTGATAATCCTTTCCATTAACTCTGAGATTTACCTTACAAAACCCTAAGGTCTGAATAGAGAGAGATGTTGATGCCATGGAAACGGTACCTGATGAGTGATGTAGAGTCAAGGAGAGCCGTTTAACTAAGTCAAGGTTGATGAAACTCTCTGAGCTGCCACTATCAATAAGACCATCTACTTCTGTTCCTTTGATGAATACTTTCACAACTGCCTTTGACAGTGAATTTGGAGTAGCCGCAGAAGTCACTGTTGCTAGAGTCGCATGATCACTGGAATGTGTGGAGGCACTAGCTCTTGTTGATGCATTAGCACGACATACTTTAGCAAAGTGACCTTTCTTGTGGCATTTATGGCACATTGCTTCACGAGCAGGACACTTTGGACGTGGATGTCTTGAAAAACCACAAAAGAAACACACCGTACCTGCTGCTGCTGTCACTGAGGCAGGTTCCCCAGTAACTTCATTGCAAGAGTCTTGGTCAGGAATTGCAGCACTTACCACTCGAGAAGGCTGAGTGGTACTGTATACTTCAGAATTCTTCTGGGCTGAATCTAGAGCTCTTGCCTGGTCAAAGGCAGCGGCTAAGTCGAGAGTTTTATTCTCCAATAAACGCTGCCTTATTATTGGTGATTGCAGGCCACTGATAAAAGCATCCCTGATGGACTCTTCACAATACTGAGCAGCTGTCACTGCTTGGAAGTGACAGTCCTTACCTAAAATTTTCAGTGCTTGAAAGTATTCCCCTAAGGACTCATCAATCTGCTGGCGGCGAGTTGCAAGGCGATAGCGTGCAAAGATTTCATTTGTAGGTTTAATATACTGAGACTTGAGGGTTTTGATAGCATCTTCGTAGGTATTACACTCAGAAATAGCCTCATATATCTTAGGTGACACAAAATTGATGAGCAGACTTAGTTTATCTAGATCTTCTTTAGGAAGGGCTCCCAAGAAGTTTTCGAAAGTCTTAAACCAGTGCTTCCATTCCCGAGCAGCCGTTGATAAGCTGGGGTCACAGTCTAGCCTCTCAGGTTTCAGTAAACGCTCCATGTTGTGATGTAGTCTAGCGCAGGATCACCACCAGGTAGCCCAGGATTCTATGTTCAATAAATTGTTGTGATAGAAACACAGGCCTTATCTCTAGGCTTTATTGAACATAGAATCTTCATAGTACTTCTGCAACAACAAAATATAATGACTAGTACATCTAATAATGGCTTCTACAGGGATGGTGATGTCTTGCATATGTCAAGAGAAAAGTTATAACTACAGGCCACATATTTAAACTCACCATGTAATCTGCATCGCTGATAAATGGATAAAGTAGGAGAGAATCACACACCATGTGTTGGTGCCCATGACACACACCAAACTGTTGTTGTTGTTAAGGGCCCCTAGAGGTGGTGCAGTATTATCCTGCTGCTGCTCCCCACAGGACCAGTATCACTACAGTATGGACTGATGAAGCCACTGTGTGGCGAAACGTTTCCTCAATAAAGATACCCAAGAGTTGCACATGTGTCTAATTTATCAACATGTCGGTTCTCTGAACCATTCATCTACAAACTAGAAGGGTTACTTAACTGTGGGTGATTGATACTCCTTATTTCCTCCATTCACCATCTCATTTCGATGTCCTGCTTCACCGACTTGGTTCTTATTCCAGCAGGATGAGGTATTCATTAGTTTGTCCAGGTTTAGAAGTCGTGACTCCATAAAAACTTCACTATCCTTGGGACAGGAAGCACGAGGTCTAACGTGTTCACTTGGAGCAAGGCGACTTATTTCACTTCATGCATTCTCTTAACTTAGTGTTATTATCACTGATTACATTACAATTCACAAGACAATTTAATGTATCATAATTATTATGCACATTAGAGGTCACCCCATTAAGATCTGAGACTGATGAGTGATGATTAAATCATGGGTATTTTCCCCTGGACACACTCCATGGCGTCCCACCAGTCACCACCGGTCCTACCATTATTCACTAATTTTACCACTTCATTACGGTGGTCCCGTAAATCACATTCCCTCACTCTTCACCAGGAACAGTTACGACACTTCCTATTATGAAGTGAGGCCTATTTTAATCCTTAGGCTGCCGTGAACGCCAATTTCCTGGTCCTATGCTTTCCCAGCCTCTTAACTCTATTCAAAACACTCCCACTCCCTCATGCCCCGTCTCGAGCTCTCCCCTGCCCATCAGCGCAGGAGCAGAGCTTTCCTGTTGGTTCTCTTTAAAATACAATTTAGAACAACAGTAATGCATTAATCATGTATATTTACATTATAAAAAAATATACAGTATAATTATGGGAATTTATTTTCTACACACACACACACACACACACACACACACACACACACACACACACACACACATATATATATATATATATATATATATATATATATATATATATATATATATACAGTGGTCCCTCGCTTTTCGTAGTTCTCGGCAATCGTAAATTTCGCCAATCATAGGGGTATTTTCGTATAAACATGGACTCGCTTTTCATAGGTTGACTCGCGAATAGTAGTTCGTTCGGGACGTGTACGCGTATGCACGGTGTGAGCCGGGGCGGCCTCCCTACCCAGCCAGTCTGGCATTGTTTACCAGTGAGTGAAGGTCCCCTCAAGTGTTATTACGAAATATTTCATAATATTCCACTCATTTTAGTGCTTGCAAGCACTAAATAAGCTACCATGGCTCCCAAGAAAGCTAGTGCCAAGCCTGTGGTAAAGAAGGTGAGAAGTATGTACCATGACAAAGTCTTGGGCCATTTTAGGGAAGTGTTAAAGAGACGCCAGAAACAGAGCTCTCTCCATAGTTACTTTGCGAGACAGGACAAGAGTGACTCTCAAGGTGGTCCTAGTGGCATTAAGAAACAGAGAAGAGAAGCAACCCCAGAGAAGCAATTGGTACCTGAGGTGTTGCTGGAAGGGGATTCCCCTTCCAAACTGTAAACAATCCAATCTCTCTCCTCCTCCAGTCTCCTATACACTAAGAAGAATCTCCAATAAAGGTAAGTGTTATGCTGTTAATGTTTCATTCATCATTTCCTATTGTATTATTTATGTACTACATGTATATTTCATGTAAAAAATTTTTTTGTTTTAATACTTCTGGGTGTCAGGAACGGATTAATTGTATTTACATTATTTCTTATAGGGAAAATTGATTCGCAAATCGTAAATTTCGTTTATAGTAGCTCCTCCAGAAACGGATTAATTACGAAAAACGAGGGACCACTGTATATATATATATATATATATATATATATATATATATATATATATATATATATATATATATATATATATATATATATATATAATGCAAATATCACAAACGAAGCCATACAGGATGAAAAACAACAACAGGAGGAGTAAAAGATAGCTCTAGGCCTTTCATGTTGCATTCAACACATCAGGAGCTTGCAAAATTGCAGAAAAAAAGAGGATGTCTAATTATTATTATTATAATAAAAAAGAAGCGCTAAACCACAAGGGCTATGCAGCACTGCATGAGGATGTCTAAGCCAATACGATCCCAGAGGATGCATTCACTGGAGTGAGGGAGGGAGACAGGGAGAGAGATAGAAAGAGAAGGAACAGGAAATGCCCTCAGGCATATCAGTACCCATAGCCAAAAATGTTGAATATTATACTAATAGTAAAATGTTTACAGGTTTATTGTGCAGTTCCTGCAGAGCGAGGTTCAGTGGCAAGGCTTCCAAGGCTTCTTACTTTATTTGCAATGTCGTGGGGTACACAGGCAGTGTGTTAAGTGCCCATGGCCCAGGAGGGCCATGCCCGCAAGGAAGAGAGGGAGTAGACCTTCTTTACTGAGTGAAGGCCACTGAGAAAGTGAGAGAGAGGCAGGGGTCGGCATACTGAAGTGACATAGGCCTATAGGTGGCAGCACGAGTAAGGTGCATAATATGAACTCAGCTGGCAGACAGCATAGGCTGTCCATGTACATAACATAAGAACATAAGAAAGGAGGAACACTGCAGGAGGCCTGCTGGCCCATACTAGGCAGGTCCTTTACAATTTATCCCACTAACAAAACATTTGCCCAACCCAATTTTCAATGCCACCCAAGAAATAAGCTCTGATGTGAAAGTCCCACTCAAATCCAACCCCTCTCACTCATGTACTTATCCAACCTAGATTTGAAACTACCCAAAGTTCCAGCCTCAATAACCCAACTAGGTAGACTGTTCCACTCATCAACTACCCTATTTCCAAACCAATACTTTCCTATGTCCTTTCTAAATCTAAACTTATCTAATTTAAATCCATTACTGCGGGTTCTCTCTTGGAGAGACATCCTCAAGACCTTATTAATATCCCCTTTATTAATACCTATCTTCCACTTATACACTTCGATCAGGTCTCCCCTCATTCTTCGTCTAACAAGTGAATGTAACTTAAGAGTCTTCAATCTTTCTTCATAAGGAAGATTTCTAATGCTATGTATTAATTTAGTCATCCTACGCTGAATGTTTTCTAACGAATTTATGTCCATTTTGTAATACGGAGACCAGAACTGAGCTGCATAATCTAGGTGAGGCCTTACTAATGATGTATAAAGCTGCAGTATGACCTCTGGACTTCTGTTGCTTACACTTCTTGATATAAATCCCAGTAATCTATTTGCCTTATTACGTACGCTTAGGCATTGCTGTCTTGGTTTAAGGTTGCTGCTCACCATACCCCCGGCCGGGATTGAACCCGCGGTGTAGAAATATACCTAGTTGGATGAATCTTATTGTGGCTAGCTGGTCTAGTGGCTAACTCGACGGGCTGGAGTTTTGAGACTCTATGACCGCGGGTTCAATCCCGGCCGGGGGTATGGTTTATTTGCAATCGTGTCATTACGATTTCTTGAGTCATGTTGACGGCAGTGAAGGGACTTGAGCTAGAGTTCGTCACGGCCACGCTAGCTGGAGATTCGTCTGTAAAAACTTGCATTTGTGGTCACAGAGGTGCCTGTGCTAACTTTCCTATGGTGTAGAAATATACCTAGTTGGATGAATCTTATTGTGGCTAGCTGGTCTAGTGGCTAACGCGACAGGCTGGAGTTTTGAGACTCTATGACCGCGGGTTCAATCCCGGCCGGGGGTATGGTTTATTTGCAATCGTGTCATTACGATTTCTTGAGTCCCATTTATGGACACTCTCTGCTTCCTGTCAGTGAGCCATGACTCGATCCACGAGAGCACTTTTCCCCCAATGCCATGAGCTGCCACTTTCTTTAACAGTCTATGGTGCGGAACTCTATCAAAAGCCTTACTAAAATCTAAGTAAATAATATCAAATTCTTTATTGTGGTCAACAGCCTCAAAAGCTTTACTGAAGAAAGTTAATAAATTAGTTAGACAAGACCGGCCTCTTGTGAATCCATGCATATAGCCAAAAAAGTATCCAAAACGGTTGGGATCCTCTCCAAGATACGATACTACGTGCCGCAAAATGCCCTTCTCACACTATACCACTCACTTATTTATCCATACCTCACCTATGCTATTTGTGCTTGGGGATCAACTGCAGCAACACACCTAAAGCCAATAATAACCCAACAAAAAGCTGCAGTAAGAATAATCACTAAATCCCATCCCTGGCAGCACACCCCCCACTCTTCAAAGATCTAAACTTACTCCCAGTTCAGTACATCCACACTTACTACTGTGCAATCTATATCTACAGGGCCTTAAACTCTAATATCAACCTTGACCTAAAACGCTTTCTTGATAGTTGTGACAGAACCCACAGGCATAACACCAGACACAAACATCTCTACGACATTCCCCGTGTCCGACTAAACCTTTACAAAAATTCAATGTATGTCAAAGGCCCTAAAATCTGGAATACCCTACCTGAGAACTCTAGAACTGCAGACACATTCATCACCTTCAAAACTACCATTAGAAAACATCTTATCTCCCTGATACACCCTGTCAACTAACTACACGAATACCACCTGGTGGTTCACACTTACACTCGTTCACTCATTTGACCATAAACAGAAATATTAATCTCAGTCTTAAAATAATGAATCCTGTGATACTCCAATACTGAAACTATATACTGTGGCAAAACAAAAGCATTCACATTGCTAAACTCATAAACTAGTATTTAGTCACTTAGCCATAAGACCAACTTACCTCATAATTTGTATTATTTTACAATTAAGAATAAAACTAAGTATGCCCGAAATGCCTAGCCATGCTAAGCGTTCTAGTGGTACACTCTGTAATCACAATTTTACTACATGTAAACCAAACAATAACCAAATTTCTGTAAACTCAGCATTGTAATCCTTATAGAGAATAAACTTTGAATTTGAATTTGAATTGAATCAAGCTATTCTTATCGAGATGGCTTCTTATAATCTCAGCTATAATTGACTCTAGTAATTTGCCTACAATTGAGGTCAGGCTTATTGGGCGGTAATTTGACGGTAACAACTTGTCCCCTGTTTTAAAAATAGGAGTTACATTAGCCATCTTCCACATATCAGACACTACACCTGTTTGAAGAGATAAATTAAAAATATTAGTTAATGGTTCACAGAGTTCCATTTTGCATTCCTTAAGAACCCTTGAAAAAACCTCATCAGGACCCGGCGACTTATTTTGCTTCAGTCTGTCTATCTGCTTCACAACCATTTCACTAGTGACTGTGATGTTACATAATTTATCTTCTTCTAGCCCACTATAAAAATTAATTACTGGAATATTGTTAGTGTCTTCCTGTGTAAAAACTGAGAGAAAATAATTATTTAAAATCAAGCACATTTCATTCTCTTTGTCAGTAAGGTGCCCATAGTTATTTTTAAGGGGACCTATCTTATCTCTAACTTTTGTTCTATAGACCTGGAAAAAACTTTTTGGGTTAGTTTTAGAATCCCTAGCAACTTTAATTTCATAGTTCCTTTTAGCTTTTCTTATCCCCTTTTTAATGTCCCTCTTAATGTCAATATACTGATTCATAAGATGACCCTCACCTCTTTTGATACGCCTATAAATTCCTTTCTTATGCCCTAGTAGATATTTGAGCCTATTATTCATCCATTTTGGGTCATTTCTATTTGATCTAATTTCTTTATATGGGATAAACGCTCTTTGAGCAGCATGTATAGTGTTCAGAAAACTGTCATATTGATAGCTCTCTTCGTTACCCCAGTCAACAGATAAGTGTTCTCTAAGCCCATCGTAATCTGCTAAGCGAAAATCTGGGACTGTTACTGAGTTATCGCTACTATCGTACTTCCATTCAATGCTAAATGTAATTGATTTGTGGTCGCTAGCACCCAGTTCCTCTGAAATTTCTAAATTATTAACAAGGGATTCATTGTTTGCCATAACTAAGTCAAGCAGGTTATTTCCCCTTGTAGGTTCTGTCACAAACTGCTTCAAAAAACAATCCTGAAATACTTCTAAGAAGTCGTATGATTCTAAATTCCCAGTCAAGAAATTCCAATCAACATGACTAAAGTTAAAGTCTCCTAGAATTACTACATTATCGTGCCTTGTGGCCTTAACAATTTCCTCCCATAGTAGTTTCCCTTGGTCCCTATCTAAGTTTGGGGGACGGTATATCACTCCTAAAATCAGTTTTTCATGCCCCTCTGAAAATTCTATCCAAACAGACTCTGTATGTGTTACTTCAGACTTAATACCCGTTTTTATGCAACAGTTCAAGCGATCTCGGACATACAATGCCACCCCACCCCCCCCTCCCAATACTTCTATCTTCTTGGAACAATTTAAAACCCTGAATATGACATTCCGCAGGCATGTCCCGACTTTTTGAATTAAACCACGTCTCAGTTAAGGCAAATACATCAATGTTACCTACACTAGCAACTAATCTCAACTCGTCCATCTTATTCCTAGCACTACGGCAATTAGCATAATAAACATTGAAAGACTCTCCTTTCTCTTTACCCTTCCTGCTCATTTCTATTTTTCTACTAAACCTATTACTGTCCTTATCACCCAAGGTCCCTGGCTTTTCAATATCTATCTCGTTCTTATTATTACTAGTTCCCCTAGAACTCGTAATATTACTACACTGGGACTTCACTGTTTTCCTGCCAAAACCCATACCACTAACTATTCCTAGTTTAAAGTCCTAACTGCTCCCTCCACTGCAGTTGCCAGTGCTACCACCCCAGACCTAGATAAGTGAACCCCATCCCTAGCAAACATGTCATTTCCGCCATAGAAGAGGTCCCAGTTGTCAATGAATGTTACCGCATTTTCCTTACAGTATTTGTCCAGCCAGCAATTGACACCAATTGCCCTGGACAACCATTCATTTCCAACTCCCCTCCTTGGCAAAATACCACATATGAGAGGGTTCCCACCCTTACTTCTAATTATTTCTATTGCTGACCTATACCTGCTAATCAGAGGTCTTCACTCCTACGTCTGCCAACATCGTTGCCTCCAGCACTGAGACAGATAATAGGATTGCTCCCATTACCTCTCATGATGTCATCCAGACGGCTAACAATATCCTCCATCCCAGCCCCAGGAAAGCAAACTCTCTGTCTCCTACTCCTGTCCTTCAAGCAGAACGCCCTATCCATATACCTAACTTGGCTATCCCCAACAACAACAATATTCGTACCTTCCTTAATGTCTTTCGTCGTGACGTTCCCAGTATTCGACTCACATTCGTCGGGTAGCACTGAGAATGTATTGGATGTTTCCACAACAGTTTCCACGGCAGTCTCTTTCTTCTTCATCGTTTCTACCTTTCCATTCGTCTTCTTGATCGTCAACTTCTTTCCCTGCTGTCCAGCCACTGACCAGTTTCCCTGTAGACAGTATAGGCTATGTAGACAGTACAGGCTGTCTACAAAAATCCCACAAACGCTGATATTATAATAGTAGCCAAAACGAAAGTAATGTAGCAACTATCAAAAATTCCATCAGATTCTGCTATGACAAATAATTTTACATACATAATTATATTTCCAGTGATATGGAAGTCACTGACAATTATGGAGTACCAGCCACAAGAAAACGGGTCCATTTAAAGGGACGAGAAAACACTATCATTTAAAGGGGAGACTTCTATAAGTTATACAAAGGAAACGGGGCTTATTAAAATAAACTCATTTAAAGATGGAGGCATCTGTAATTACAAGGAAGACAGTCACAGTCATTCATCCCATATGGTTCTGAGGCAAACCCTGGTCCAACCTTCAGAAAAAATAGGCCCTATTTCCTGGGTGTGGCGGTACATTTAAGACAGTCCAGTGCAGTCATATAAGAGCCCAATTTTTGACTGTGTACTATTGCCTCAACTAAAAATGTATCTAACTTGAACTGCCGATTCTATAATATTCCTTTCAAACCAAGAGGAACAAAGGAAGATAATTCTTGCTTCCAGCCAGTTTACCAGGTTATTACAAGGTCTATAATAATAATAATAATAATAATAATAATAATAATAATAATAATAAAGTTTATTTCTTTGTAAAGGTTACAATGTGTAATTACAATTTTGATTTGCTAAGTACAAAGATAGCCACTATCATGCCGAGGCATTTTGCGTTCAACTCCTGTGCTATATGTATCGAATAACGGTGTGATATTCTAACTTCCAAAGATTTTCCAGTCTATCCCACATAGGAGAGACTGAAACCGTTGCAAACAATTCTGTAGACACCACCAGCACACTGCTAGAGTGAATTCTTTATCAGAATGCTTCTAACAGTCCGTGAATTTTTAAAACTACTTGTATATTAAAACTTGTATATATAAGGGCATTCGGCAAGATAGACAAATTCTCATTGTATGGGAAGACCAGCATATTCTTGGTCTGAGGTGTTATCCTAGGCTCTGTTCTATAATAAGTTTTCTTAGCTGCCAGTACACAAGATTCCATGAACTCCTTAGTATACCGCAGTTTCATGACAATGTCAAGTCTTGGTAAAAATGTATCAAGGTCCATATCAAACTCAAACTTGCAATCAACTACACACAACTTAATCAATTTAATAATGGTATTTTTATCAAAAGGCAAAGAGAACTCATTCAATTCTTCTTCCAAATAAGATAGCAAGTCTGGGGCAGGGACTCTCGTGAACAATGCAGTGACATCAAAACTTACTAGTGTAAAATCATTAAACATGTTGACATTTTGCAGTTTCTAGATGAGATCAACATTGTTTTTTAAGTTGGCTTCAGAAATGTTTCCAAGCAAAGGAGTTAACATTTTATACAATATAATACAATTTTTATTACTTTGCAAGTTTACATTGAGATTCTGTAGTTACAATAATGAGTTGGAGTGCAAAGAGCCACTATCATGCCACGGTATTATGGCCAGACTAAATTAATGGCTTACAGACAAGGCATATGATGCCGATCCTACAGAGTTAAAGGGGTGAATAACCGTGACTGTCTTCCTTATAATTACAGATGTTTCCATCTTTAAATGAGTTTATTTTAAAGAGCCCAGTTTCCTGTGTATAACTTATAGAAGTCTCCCCTTTAAATGGTCCAGTTTTCTCGTCCCTTTAAATGGACCCGCTTTCTCATAGATGGTACTCCAAAACTGTCATTGACTTCAATATCACTGGCAATATAATTATGTATGTAAAATTACTTATATCATAACGGAGTCTGACGGAATTTTTGATAATTGCCAGGTTACTTTCGTTTAGGCTACGATTACAATATCAGCGTTTGTGAGATTTTTCTGCCATAATATTCAACCTTTTGGCTATGGGTACTGATATGCCTGGGGGCATTACCTGTTCCCTTCTCTTTCTCTCTCTCTCTCCCTCCTTCCCTCCAGTGAATACATTCTCTGGGATCGTGATGGTTCGGACATCCGCCTTTTCTCTGCAACTTTGCATGTTCCTGATGATGTGTTGATTACAACACGAAAGACCTAGAGCTATCATTCTACTCCTCCCCCTGAGGTACGTTTATTGTCTTCTCTGAGGATAAGGGTCCCCAGTCCAGTTCTAGAGGTGGTACCTCTCTCTCTCTCTACATATATATATAAATAAATATATTATTATCACTTTTTATTATCACACTGGCCGATTCCCACCAAGGCAGGGTGGCCCGAAAAAGAAAAACTTTCACCATCATTCACTCCATCACTGTCTTGCCAGAAGGGTGCTTTACACTACAGTTTTTAAACTGCAACATAAACACCCCTCCTTCAGAGTGCAGGCACTGTACTTCCCATCTCCAGGACTCAAGTCCGGCCTGCCGGTTTCCCTGAATCCCTTCATAAATGTTACTTTGCTCACACTCTATATATATATATATATATATATAGTATGTTTTATTTAAAGACAAAATACATTGGCCAAACATTCACAAAAATACAACAGAAAGTAAAACAACATAGGTAACTCAGAGCTACATCTCGAATACTTCGTCCAGCTCCCCTGCGGTGGGCCGCGTGCCCACAATGCTGCAGGCATTTCCTCTCTGGATCGCAACACTGAGTCTCTGAAAGTGGAAGCTGGTCGCCCTGTGGTCCTTGGTTTCTATGATGAGCTTTTCACCTAGCTCTTTGAGGAACTTTAGAGCACACTTGCCCCGTGCTCCAAGGGTCTCCGACCATATTGGAATGAAGTTATAGCAAGGGGGAAGGTCTTCATATTTTCGGATCTTCTGGGTCTCCCTGTGGCTGGCAGCTCCACCCCCTTCCACTACAGAGTATGGCAAGTAGGTGTCTGCCAATGTGGCAGCACAGGTGTAGTCCCAGACAATCTGCTTTCCATCCTTCCAGGGTAGCATAGTGGCTCCATCAGGACGCTTTTGACTTCCATCAGACCTCTGTACTTGGGGTTCCCGTTGAGGTGGGCAACGGGCTGTGGCGAGGCTTCTCTTTATTATATCATTGACCTCCTCATGTCTGGCATACTTCCCTTCTGCTGTGTGACACACGAGACCATGAAGTCCGAATTGATCAGCTGTCGCCCTGCCGCAAATACACCTATGTTCGGTGAGGATGGGGGCGGGTAGGCGAAGAGCAACACCAATCCGAATGGCCTGTGGGTCGAGACGGGTGCCCAGGGAGGAATTGGGAACAGTTAACAGGAAATCTCCTGAGTGTGGTGCCTTCACTGCCAGGAGACGAGCTTTGTTCTTTCCTGAAGCATTGGAGAGCATTGTGTTGGCGATTTTTTCAATGATCGGTTTGTCCCAGTGGGACTGTTTGTGCTGTTTGGGAGGAGCTGGTCTACTGGAGGAGTCTGTAAGGGTGTCCCACCGAATCGCTGCTTCAGTAAACCTGGGGTCTTGAGCTCCTACCACATCTCTCAAGCGTTCGGGCACTATCTTCTTGGCTAATGCACTGGAAGCCAAACACGAAGACAGAAAAGCAGGTAAAGCAACATGCGTTGCTTTACGCACCCCTATACCTCCCAGTCGCACTGGGAGGGTTGCCTGATCCCATTGCTCATCCTCTAGTGACAGGTTCAGTGCCTTCTTAAAAGTTGATCTCAGGTGTGCGTCATATTCATCGAGTGTTGGGTTGTCAAAAGAGGGTGCACACCTCAAGAAGTAAGTGAGTCTTGGCATAGTAAGACACCTTGTGAGGAGATACAGAGCATCATGAGCATCAAGATCGCTTATTCTCTCCTCCATTCTCATCAGGTCATTCAATTTGTCCCTGAGGACAGTATCGATGGCCTGATGACCCAGCGGTGCCCCCAAGAGGGCACTGTTGGACGGAGTTTGCTGTGATGATTTCACACTTGGAGGGATTGAGGATGAGTCCCAAGTCTTCTCCCTGTGCTTTCACCAGTTGTAGGTCCCCCACCAGGGACTCTTCAGTACCTGCCAGAGTGCCGTCATCCAGGTACTAGATATTGAGCTCACTGCGTAGGCTGGAAGTTAGTTCTCTTACTGCCAAGCAGAAGAGAAGTGGAGCGAGTGGATCACCCTGCTGAACACCCTCTGATGACTGAATTTCATGTTCTCCAAACAAAAGAATTGAGGGTTTGCTGTAGCCAGCTGAAATGAAGGGAAAGAGACTGGGGAACCGAACCCGAACAGTTGGCAAAACAGCATCTCTCTTCACCATATTAAAGGCATTTCTAAAATCAAGTTTGACTATGGCCTTGTCTTCTGGTAGGTCCCTGATGTAGGCCCTTGCCACATGAGCTGCAGCTTCACTGCCTTGAGAGACCCCAAAGCCCAGTTGGTGTGGCTGGAGTAAAGTGGCAGCTTCTAGGCGAATGTTTCTCACTGCTGCTTTAGCAACGAGACGGCGAAGAGTGTTTCCAACTGCAATGGGTCTGATTCCCCCATCCCTCTTCTTCAAAGCACATAGTGAAGCTCCAAAAAAGAAAGGTTTAATTTCTTCTGGGATTCGCCCAGTCAGGCAATTGTTGACGAAAGTTGTTAACTCGGTGAGAAGAATTTATGCAGATTCACCGAGTACTGGATTTGCCATCTCTTTGAGGTGCTGAGGTCGAATTCCAGTGTAACCTCCTGCAGATCCTGCAGGAAATGACACGATCGCCTTATAGACTTCCGATTCTGGCAAAATTAATTGTTCAGTGATGGGGTCTTCCTCAGGGTTGTCGTTGATGGCTATGGTGTCCCTGGTTGGATGCTTGTCTCTTAGTGCTTGGGCCGTGGTCTCATCCTTGGGGGCTACAGTGTCGTCACTTGTAATTATTCTTATTGCTCCCACTGTATTACCTTCTTCGATTTTTTTGCTAACCTGTGCGCAAATTTTCTCGTTTTCAGTGGGATTTTTCTTGGGTCTACCTCTTTGATTCCTGCGATGATGGGGCAGAGGGACACAGTTATCCGTTCTTGGGTAGTTGCGCACTGCCTTGATAACTGACGTGGTTAGCAGTTTGCCTCGTCTTTCAGGAACTGCAAGACAGACATTGCCGAACAAGAGTAGGTTGCGCCATGCTTGGATGGTGCCTCGGGATTCTAAGTTGGTGGAACCTCCATTCACCCGCTTAAGAAGGTCTGTGAATTTCCCTGCTTCATATGGGCGAGCCGCTTTAGGGATGTGGGATAGTGTACTGCTAGCAGTGGATTTGAATGCCAACAGAAGGTTATCGCAAGTGACGAGGTTGCCATTGGAATTGTCATCTGCCTATGGAGGCTGTGGGCTGCTCTCTGCTGGGGGCATATGTGATCCTGCACACCCATTGTGTGCACGAATGCGGTCATCATTGTTGCGTGCTCGAAACTCTCCACACACCTGACATGTGCCTCTTCTTTCATTGTTGGGTGCATTGTAAGATTACAGGTACGTCTTGCTGCTTCAACTTACACTTAGGTCACACTAAACATACATATACACATTTATTTATACACACTCATCTGAGTTTTCTTTGATTTTATCTTAGTTCTTGTTCTTATTACTTTTCCTTTTATATCCATGCGTGTTGTAAAAGTCAACTAAAATGCCGGGAACAAATTGTCAAAGTGGGAAGTCTGAATGTGCGTGGATGTTGTGCAAATGATAAGAAAGAGATGATTGTGGATGTTATGAATGAGAAGAAGCTGGATGTCCTGGCTTTAAGTGAAACAAAGCTGAAGGGGGTGGGAGAGTTTCAATGGAGAGGAATAAATGGGATTAGGTCAGGGGTTTCAAATAGAGTTAGAGCTAAAGAAGGAGTAGCAATAATGTTGAAGGATAAGCTATGGCAGGAAAAGAGGTACTATAAATGTATTAATTCAAGGATTATGTGGAGTAAAATAAAGATTGGATGTGAAAAGTGGGTTATAATAAGCGTGTATGCACCTGGAGAAGAGAGAAGTATAGAGGAGAGAGAGAGATTTTGGAAAATGTTGAGTGAATGCATGGGGAGTTTTGAACCAAGTGTGAGAGTACTTGTGGTTGGGGATTTTAATGCTAAAGTGGGTAAAAATGTTGTGGAGGGAGTAGTAGGTAAATTTGGGGTGCCAGGGGTAAATGAAAATGGGGAGCCTTTAATTGAGCTATGTGTAGAAAGAGGTTTGGTAATAAGTAATACATATTTTATGAAAAAGAGGATAAATAAATATACAAGGTATGATATAGCACATAATGAAAGTAGTTTGTTAGATTATGTATTGGTGAATAAAAGGTTGATGGGTAGGCTCCAGGATTTACACGTTCATAGAGGGGCAACTGATATATCGAAACATTATATAGTTGTAGCTACAGTTAGAGTAAGAGGTAGATGGGATAAGAAGAAAATGGCAACAACAAGTAAGAGGGAGGTGAAAGTCTATAAACTAAGGGAGGAGGAAGTTTGGGTGAAATATAAGCAATTATTGGCAGAAAGGTGGGCTGGTGCAGATATGAGTAGTGGGGGGGTTGAAGAGGGTTGGAATAGTTTTAAAAATGCAGTATTAGAATGTGGGGCAGAAGTTTGTGGTTATAGGAGGGTGGGGGCAGGAGGAAAGAGGAGTGATTGGTGGAATGATGAAGTAAAGGGTGTGATAAAAGAGAAAACGGTAGCTTAAGAGAGGTTTTTACAAAGCAAAAGTGTTACAAGAAGAGTAGAGTATATGGAGAGTAAAAGAAAGGTGAAGAGAGTGGTGAGAGAGTGCAAAAGGAGAGCGGATGATAGAGTGGGAGAGGCACTGTCAAGAAATTTTAATGAAAATAAGAAAAAAAATTTGGAGTGAGTTAAACAAGTTAAGAAAGCCTAGGGAAAGTATGGATTTGTCAGTTAAAAACAGAGTAGGGGAGTTAGTAGATGGGGAAAAGGAGGTATTTACCTGGAGTTTACCTGGAGAGAGTTCCCGGGGTAAACGCCCCCGCGGCCCGGTCTGTGACCAGGCCTCCTGGTGGATCAGAGCCTGATCAACCAGGCTGTTGCTGCTGGCTGCACGCAAACCAACGTACGAGCCACAGCCCGGCTGATCAGGAACTGACTTTAGGTGCTTGTCCAGTGCCAGCTTGAAGACTGCCAGGGGTCTGTTGGTAATCCCCCTTATGTGTGCTGGGAGGCAGTTGAACAGTCTCGGGCCCCTGACACTTATTGTATGGTCTCTTAACGTGCTAGTGACACCCCTGCTTTTCATTGGGGGGATGGTGCATCGTCTGCCAAGTCTTTTGCTTTCGTAGTGAGTGATTTTCGTGTGCAAGTTCGGTACAAGTCCCTCTAAGATTTTCCAGGTGTATATAATCATGTATCTCTCCCTCCTGCGTTCCAGGGAATACAGGTTTAGGAACCTCAAGCGCTCCCAGTAATTGAGGTGTTTTATCTCAGTTATGCACGCCGTGAAAGTTCTCTGTACATTTTCTAGGTCGGCAATTTCACCTGCCTTGAAAGGTGCTGTTAGTGTGCAGCAATATTCCAGCCTAGATAGAACAAGTGACCTGAAGAGTGTCATCATGGGCTTGGCCTCCCTAGTTTTGAAGGTTCTCATTATCCATCCTGTCATTTTTCTAGCAGATGCGATTGATACAATGTTATGGTCCTTGAAGGTGAGATCCTCCGACATGATCACTCCCAGGTCTTTGGCCAGAATTTGTTTTGTACTCTGATGAAAATTTAATTTCCTCATGTTTACCATATCTGAGTAATTGAAATTTCTCATCGTTGAACTTCATATTGTTTTCTGCAGCCCACTGAAAGATTTGGTTGATGTCCGCCTGGAGCCTTGCAGTGTCTGCAATGGAAGACACTGTCATGCAGATTCGGGTGTCATCTGCAAAGGGAGACACGGTGCTGTGGCTGACATCCTTGTCTATGTCGGATATGAGGATGAGGAACAAGATGGGAGCGAGTACTGTGCCTTGTGGAACAAAGTTTTTCACCGTAGCTGCCTCGGACTTTACTCTGTTGACGACTACTCTCTGTGTTCTGTTAGTGAGGAAATTATAGATCCATCGACCAACTTTTCCTGTTATTCCTTTAGCACGCATTTTGTGCGCTATTACGCCATGGTCACACTTGTCGAAGGTTTTTGCAAAGTCTGTATATATTACATCTGCATTCTTTTTGTCTTCTAGTGCATTTAGGACCTTGTCGTAGTGATCCAATAGTTGAGACAGACAGGAGCGACCTGTTCTAAACCCATGTTGCCCTGGGTTGTGTAACTGATGGGTTTCTAGATGGGTGGTGATCTTGCTTCTTAGGACCCTTTCAAAGATTTTCATGATATGGGATGTTAGTGCTATTGGTCTGTAGTTCTTTGCTGTTGCTTTACTGCCTCCTTTGTGGAGTGGGGCTATGTCTGTTGTTTTTAGTAACTGTGGGACGACCCCCGTGTCCATGCTCCCTCTCCATAGGATGGAAAAGGCTCGTGATAGGGGCTTCTTGCAGTTCTTGATGAACACAGAGTTCCATGAGTCTGGCCCTGGGGCAGAGTGCATGGGCATGTCATTTATCGCCTGTTCGAAGTCATTTGGCGTCAGGATAACATCGGATAGGCTTGTGTTAATCAAATTTTGTGGCTCTCTCATAAAAAATTCATTTTGATCTTCGACTCTCAGTCTGGTTAGCGGCTTGCTAAAAACTGAGTCATATTGGGACTTGAGTAGCTCACTCATTTCCTTGCTGTCATCTGTGTAGGACCCATCTTGTTTAAGTAGGCGCCCAATACTGGACGTTGTTCTCGATTTTGATTTGGGTAGATGGCGAGAATATTTGAAGAAACTTTTAAATGTCGACAAAGAAAGGGAGGGGGTAATTTCATGCACTGGACAGGGAGGTGTACCATCTTTTAGGAGTGAAGAAGAGCAGGATGTGAGTGTGGGGGAGGTGCGTGAGGCATTACGTAGAATGAAAGGGTGTGAAGCAGCTGGAACTGATGGGATCATGACAGAAATGTTAAAAGCAGGGGGGAACATAGTGTTGGAGTGGTTGGTATTTTTTTTAATAAATGTATGAAAGAGGGGAATGTACCTAGGGACTGGCGGAGGGCGTGTATAGTCCCTTTATGTAAAGGGAAGGGGGACAAAAGAGATTGTAAAAATTATAGAGGAATAAGTTTACTGAGTCTAGGTAGTAGGTTGGTAAACAGCAACCGCCCAGGGAGGTACTACCGTCCTGCCAAGTGAGTGTACAACGAAAACCTGTAATTGTTTTACATGATGGTAGGATTGCTGGTGTCTTTTGTCTGTCTCACAGACATGCAAGATTTCAGGTATGTCTTGCTACTTCTACTTGCACTTAGGTCACACTACACATACATGTTCAAACATATATATACACACCCCTCTGGGTATTCTTCTATTTTCTTTCTAGTTCTTGTTCTTGTTTATTTCCTCTTATCTCCATGGGGAAGTAGAACAGAATTCTTCCTCCGTAAGCCATGCGTGTTGTAAGAGGCGACTAAAATGCCGGGAGCAAGGGGCTAGTAACCCCTTCTCCCGTATAAATTACTAAATTTAAAAGAGAAACTTTCGTTTTTCTTTTTGGGCCACCCCGCCTTGGTGAGATACGGCCGGTGTGTTGAAAGAAGAAAGTTTACTGAGTATACCAGGAAAAGTGTACGGTAGGGTTATTATTGAAAGAATTAGAGGTAAGACAGAATGTAGAATTACAGATGAGCAAGGAGGTTTTAGAGTGGGTAGGGGATGTGTAGATCAAGTGTTTACATTGAAGCATATATGTGAGCAGTATTTAGATAAAGGTAGGGAAGTTTTTATTGCATTTATGGATTTAGAAAAGGCATATGATAGAGTGGATATGGAAGCAATGTGACAGATGTTGCAAGTATATAGAAAAGGTGGTAAGTTACTAATTGCTGTAAAGAGTTTTTATGAGGATAGTGAGGTTCAGGTTAGGGTGTGTAGAAGAGAGGGAGATTACTTCCCGGTAAAAGTAGGTCTTAGGGGATGCGTAATGTTCCGATGGTTGTTTAATATATTTATAGATGGGGTTGTAAAAGAAGTAAATGCTAGAGTGTTCAGGAGAGGGGTGGGATTAAATTATGGGGAATTAAATACAAAATGGGAATTGACACAGTTACTTTTTGCTGATGATACTGTGCTTATGGGAGATTCTAAAGAAAAATTGCAAAGGTTAGTGGACGAATTTGGGAGTGTGTGTATAGGTAGAAAGTTGAAAGTGAACATAGAAAAGAGCAAGGTGATGAGAGTATCAAATGATTTAGAGATAAAGAAAAATTGGATATCAAATTGGAGAGGAGGAGTATGGAAGAAGTGAATGTTTTCAGATACTTGGGAGTTGACGTGTCGGCGGATGGATTTATGAAGGATGAGGTTAATCATAGAATTGATGAAGGAAAAAAGGTGAGTGGTGCATTGAGGTATATGTGGAGGCATAAAATGTTATCTATGGAGGCAAAGAAGGGAATGTATGAAAGTATAGTAGTACCAACACTCTTATATGGGTGTGAAGCTTGGGTGGTAAATGCAGCAGCGAGGAGACGGTTGGAGGCAGTGGAGATGTCCTGTTTAAGGTCAATGTGTTGTGTAAATATTATGCAGAAAATTC
Organism: Cherax quadricarinatus; assembly: GCF_038502225.1. NCBI lineage: Eukaryota > Metazoa > Arthropoda > Malacostraca > Decapoda > Parastacidae > Cherax > Cherax quadricarinatus. The sequence goes on from NC_091336.1 coordinate 10,223,975, forward strand.
TGAGTGTGGAAATTAGGAGAAGGTGTGGAGCTAATAAAAGTATTAGTCAGAGGGCTGAAGAGGGTTTGTTGAGGTGGTTTGGTCATTTAGAGAGAATGGATCAAAGTAGAATGCCATGGAGAGCGTATAAATCTGTAGGAGAAGGAAGGCGGGGAAGGAGTCGTCCTCGAAAAGGTTGGAGGGAGGGGGTAAAGGAGGTCTTGTGGGCGAGGGGTCTGGACTTTCAGCAAGCGTGCGTGAGCGTGTTAGATAGGAGTGAATGGAGACAAATGGTATTTGGGACCTGACGAGCTGTTGGAGTATGAGCAGGGTAATATTTAGTGAAGGGACTCAGGGAAACCGGTTATTTTATATAACCGGACTTGAGTCCTGGAAATGGGAAGTACAATGCCTGCACTCTAAAGGAGGGGATTGAGATATTGGCAGTTTGGAGGGATATATTGTGTATTTTTATACGTATATATTTCTAAACTGTTGTATTCTGAACACCTCTGCAAAAACAGTGATTATGTGTGAGTGAGGTGAAAGTGTTGAATGATGATGAAAGTATTTTCTTTTTTGGGATTTTCTTTCATTTTGGGTCACCCTGCCTCGGTGGGAGACGGCCGACTTGTTGATATATATATATATATATATATATATATATATATATATATATATATATATATATATATATATATATATATATATATATATATATATATATATATATAGTTTGGGAAGCGATGTAGTGGAGGCAGGATCTATACATAGCTATAAGCAGAGGTATGATAAAGCTCACTGTTCAAGGAGAGTGACCTAGTAGCTACCAATGAAGAGGCGGGGCCAGGAGCTATGACTCGACCCCTGCAACCACAAATAGGTGAGTACACACACACACACACACACACACACACACACACACACACACACACACACACACACACACACACACACACACACACACACACACACACACATATATATATATATATATATATATATATATATATATATATATATATATATATATATATATATATATATATATATATTTTATTTTCATTTTATTATCACACTGGCCGATTCCCACCAAGGCAGGGTGGCCCGAAAAAAAAAAACTTTCACCATCATTCACTCCATCACTGTCTTGCCAGAAGGGTGCTTTACACTACAGTTTTTAAACTGCAACATTAACACCCCTCCTTCAGAGTGCAGGCACTGTACTTCCCATCTCCAGGACTCAAGTCCGGCCTGCCGGTTTCCCTGAACCCCTTCATAAATGTTACTTTGCTCACACTCCAACAGCACGTCAATTATTAAAAACCATTTGTCTCCATTCACTCCTATCAAACACGCTCACGCATGCCTGCTGGAAGTCCAAGCCCCTCGCACACAAAACCTCCTTTACCCTCTCCCTCCAACCTTTCCTAGGCCGACCCCTACCCCGCCTTCCTTCCACTACAGACTGATACACTCTTGAAGTCATTCTGTTTCGCTCCATTCTCTCTACATGTCCGAACCACCTCAACAACCCTTCCTCAACCCTCTGGACAACAGTTTTGGTAATCCCACACCTCCTCCTAACTTCCAAACTACGAATTCTCTGCATTATATTCACTCCACACATTGCCCTCAGACATGACATCTCCACTGCCTCCAGCCTTCTCCTCGCTGCAACATTCATCACCCATGCTTCACACCCATATAAGAGTGTTGGTAAAACTATACTCTCATACATTCCCCTCTTTGCCTCCAAGGACAAAGTTCTTTGTCTCCACAGACTCCTAAGTGCACCACTCACCCTTTTCCCCTCATCAATTCTATGATTCACCTCATCCTTCATAGACCCATCCGCTGACACGTCCACTCCCAAATATCTGAATACATTCCATACCCCCGGCCGGGATTGAACCCGCGGTCATAGAGTCTCAAAACTCCAGCCCGTTGCGTTAGCCACTAGACCAGCTAGCCACAATAAGATTCATCCAACTAGGTATATTTCTACACCATAGGAAGGTTAGCACAGGCACCACTGTGACCACAAATGCAAGTTTTTACAGACGAATCTCCAGCTAGCGTGGCCGTGACGAACTCTAGCTCAAGTCCCTTCACTGCCGTCAACATGACTCAAGAAATCGTAATGACACGATTGCAAACAAACCATACCCCCGGCCAGGATTGAACCAGCGGTCATAGAGTCTCAAAACTCCAGCCCGTCGCGTTAGCCACTAGACCAGCTAGGTCTAGTGGCTAACGGGGGGTATGGTTTGTTTGCAAACGTGTCATTACGATTTCTTGAGTCATCTGAATACATTCACCTCCTCCATACTCTCTCCCTCCAATCTGATATCCAATCTTTCATCACCAAATATTTTTGTTATCCTCATAACCTTACTCTTTCCTGTATTCACTTTTAATTTTCTTCTTTTGCACACCCTACCAAATTCATCCACCAATCTCTGCAACTTCTCTTCAGAATCTCCCAAGAGCACAGTGTCATCAGCAAAGAGCAACTGTGACAACTCCCACTTTGTGTGTGATTCTTTATCTTTTAACTCCACGCCTCTTGCCAAGACCCTCGCATTTACTTCTCTTACAACCCCATCTATTAATATATTAAACAACCACGGTGACATCACACATTCTTGTCTAAGGCCTACTTTTACTGGGAAATAATTTCCCTCTTTCCTACATACTCTAACTTGAGCCTCACTATCCTCGTAAAAACTCTTCACTGCTTTCAGTAACCTACCTATATATATATATATATATATATATATATATATATATATATATATATATATATATATGTCGTGCCGAATATGTAAAACTGGTCAATTAGCAAAAACTCATTTAAAATTAAGTCCTTTCTAAAATTTTCTCTTATACATTTAAAGATATATTTTTTTCATTAATGTTTAAGTAAAAAAAATTAATTTTACTCCTAAAGATTCTTAGAAAACTTACCTAACCTTATTATAACAAGAACAATTTGTTTTTTCCTAACCCAACTAAATTTATATTGTAGATTTATTTACGATAATTTAACACTAAACAAACACAGTGAAATATTTTTGTTTCGTAAGGTTCAGAATGATTTTGGCGAAATTATTGCATACATAAATTTTCACTTGTCCTATATGGCAAGATGAGCGTTGCTATTTAAGCCAAGATCGCAAGTTCTGCCTATTCGGCACGACATATATATATATATATATATATATATATATATATATATATATATATATATATATATATATATATATATATATATATATATATATATATATATATATATATATATATATATGTATATATATATACATATATATATATATATATATATATATATATATATATATATATATATATATATATATATATATATATATATGTCGTGTCGAATAGGCAGAACTTGCGATCTTGGCTTAAATAGCAACGTTCATCTTGCCATATAGGACAAGTGAAAGTTTGTGTATGCAATAATTTCGCCAAAATCATTCTGAACCTAACGAAAAAAATATATTTCACTGTTTGTTTAGTATTAAATTATTGTAAACAAATCTAAAATATATTTAGTTGGGTTAGGCTAAAATAAATTGCGCTTGTTATAATAAGGTTAGGTAAGTTTTCTAAGTTCCTTTTGGTGCAAAATTATAAATTTTTGCATCAACATTAATGAAAAAAATATATCTTTAAACGTATAAGAGAAAATTTTAGAAAGGACTTAATTTTAAATGAGTTCTTGCTAATTGACCAGTTTTACATATTCGGCACGACATATATATATATATATATATATATATATATATATATATATATATATATATATATATATATATATATCTGGCTGAAGAAGACTCGAACCTACGAACCTTGGAATAAGGTACGCAGTGCTTTACCAATCTACCCACACTGGACCAATACCTTGGAGTCCAGCTAGCGCTAGACTTTGATCCAAGGCAGCCAGCTTTCAGGGAGAAGGCTTACAGCTTTTCATCTCATCCCCTGCATGCATCAGCCTTACTAGAGATATTAACAATGCAAGGAATTCGCAAGAGCAGGCGAAATATACACAAACACTGATCTCTGGCTGAAGGAGACTCGAACCTACGAACCTTGGCTACACGGCAAGGTATTGTCCTGTGTGGGTAGATTGGTATAGCACTGTGTACCTTGTTCTAAGGTTCGTAGGTTCGAGTCTCCTTCAGCCAGAGATAAGTGTTTGTGTATATTTCGCCTGCTCTTGCGAATTCCTTATATATATATATATATATATATATATATATATATATATATATATATATATATATATACATATATATATATATATATATATATGTCGTGCCGAATAGGCAGAACTTGCGATCTTGGCTTAAATAGCAACGCTCATCTTGCCATATAGGACAAGCGAAAATTTTTGTATGCAATAATTTCGTCAAAATCATTCTGAACCTAACGAAAAAAATATATTTCACTGTGTTTGTTTAGTATTAAATTATTGTAAACAAATCTAAAATATATTTAGTTGGGTTAGGCTAAAATAAATTGCTCTTGTTATAATAAGGTTAGGTAAGTTTTCTAAGATTCTTTTGGTGCAAAATTATAAATTTTTACATTATCATTAATGAAAAAATTATATCTTTAAACCTACAAGATAAAATTTTAGAAAGGACTTAATTGTAAATGAATTCTTGCTAATTGACCAGTTTTACATATTCGGCACGACATATATATATATATATATATATATATATATATATATATATATATATATATATATATATATATATATATATATATATATATATATATATATATATATATATATATATATATATATATATATATATATATATATATATATATATTGTACCAACGTATTCATGTTCGTGTTTTCTATCAATGTATTCTGTCTATTAATAAAGCACACACACACACACACACACACACACACACACACACACACACACACACACACACACACACACACACATATATATATATATATATATATATATATATATATATATATATATATATATATATATATATATATATATATGCAATAAGATCACAGTAAACAGGTGATTTTAAAATATGCAAAACAACCACTGTGAAAGAGTAGTGAAATTCCAAGCACTTTCATGACTACTCACATTATCAAGGAACAATGTTCCTTGATAATGTGAGTATTACGAAAGGGCTTGGAATTTCTCTATTCTTTCACAGTGGTTGTTATATATATATATATATATATATATATATATATATATATATATATATATATATATATATATATATATATATATATATATATATATATATATATATATATATATATATATATATATATATATACATATATATATATATATATATATATATATATATATATATATATATATATATATATGTATATATATGATTGTGTGTGTGCGTGTGTGTATGTGAGTGTGTGTGTGAACTCGTCTAATTGTACTCACCTAATTGTGGTTGCAGGGGTCGAGACTCAGCCCTTGGCTCCGCCTCTTCACTGATTACTGCTAGATCCCCTCTCTCTCTCTGCTCCCTGAGCTTTGTCATACCTCGTCTTAAAGCTATGTATGGTTCCTGCCTCCACTACATCACTTGCTAGACTATTCCACTTCCTGACAACTCTTTGACTGAAGAAGTACTTCCTAACATCCTTTTGACTCGTCTGAGTCTTCAGCTTCCCGTTGTGACTCCTTGTTTCTGTGTCCCCTCTTCTGTGTCCTGTCTCTGTCCACCTTATCTATTCCATGCAGTATTTTGTATGTCGTTATCATGTCTCCCCTGACCCTCCTGTCCTCCAGCGTCGTCAGGCTGATTTCCCTCAACCTTTCTTCGTAGGATATTCCCCTGAGCTCCGGAACTAATCTTGTTGCAAACCTTTGCATTTTCTCTGGTTTCTTGAAGTGTTTGACCAGGTGTGGGTTCCAAACTGGTGCTGCATACTCCAGTATGGGCCTTTCGTAACTGGTGTACAGAGTCTTGAACGATTTCTTACTGAGGTATCGGAATGCTATTATTATGTTTGCTAGACGCCTTTATCCTGCAGCAGTTATCTGATTAATGTGCGCCTCAGGAGATGTGCTCGGTGTTATACTCACCCTTCGATCTTTTTCCTTGAGTGAGATTTGCAGTCTTTGGCCACCTAGACTATACTGTCTCTGCGGTCTTCTTTGCCCTTCCCCGATCTTTATGACTTTGCATTTGGTGGGGTTAAATTCAAGGAGCCAGTTGCTGGACCAGGCTTGTAGCCTGTCCAGGCCTCTATGCAGTCCTGCCTGATCCTCGACCGATTTGATTCTCCTCATTAACTTCACATCATCTGCAAACAAGGACACTTCTGAGTCTATCCCTTCAGTTACGTAATTCACATATACCAAAAACAGCACAGGTCATAGGACTGACCCCTGTGGAACCCCGCTTGTCACAGGCACCCACTCTGACACCTCGTCACGTACCATGACTCGTTGTTACCTCCCTGTCAGGTATTCTCTGATCCATTGCAGTGCCTTTCCCGTTATGTGTGCCTGATCCTCTAGCTTTTGCAGTAACCTCTTGCAGTCCAAGAAAATGCAGTCTATCCACCCATCTCTCTCTTGTCTTACTTCTGTTACCTTGTCAAAAAACTCCAGTAGGTTTGTGACACAGGATTTTCCTTCCCTGAAACCGTGCTGGTTGTCGATTATACACTTGTTTCTTTCCAGGTGCTCCACCACTCTCCTCCTGATGATCTTCTCCATGACTTTGCATACTATACACGTTAGTGATACAGGTCTGTCTCCTTTGTGTGTGTGTGTGTGTGTGTGTCATGCCGAATAGGTAAAATTGATCAATTAGCAAGAACTCATTTAAAATTAAGCAGGGGGGGATATAGTGTTGGTGTGGTTGGTACTTTTGTTTAATAAATGTATGAAAGAGGGGAAGGTACCTAGGGATTGACGGAGAGCATGTATAGTCCCTTTATATAAAGGGAAAGGGGACAAAAGAGACTGTAAAAATTATAGAGGAATAAGTTTACTGAGTATACCAGGAAAAGTGTACGGTAGGGTTATAATTGAAAGAATTAGAGGTAAGACAGAATGTAGGATTGCGGATGAGCAAGGAGGTTTCAGAGTGGGTAGGGGGTGTGTAGATCAAGTGTTTACATTGAAGCATATATGTGAACAGTATTTAGATAAAGGTAGGGAAGTCTTTATTGCATTTATGGATTTAGAAAATGCATATGATAGAGTGGATAGAGGAGCAATGTGGCAGATGTTGCAAGTATATGGAATAGGTGGTAAGTTATTAAATGCTGTAAAGAGTTTTTATGAGGATAGTGAGGCTCAGGTTAGGGTGTGTAGAAGAGAGGGAGACTACTTCCCGGTAAAAGTAGGTCTTAGACAGGGATGTGTAATGTCACCATGGTTGTTTAATATATTTATAGATGGGGTTGTAAAGGAAGTAAAAGCTAGGGTGTTCGGGAGAGGGGTGGGATTAACTTTTGGGGAATCAAATTCAAAATGGGAATTGACACAGTTACTTTTTGCTGATGATACTGTGCTTATGGGAGATTCTAAAGAAAAATTGCAAAGGTTAGTGGATGAGTTTGGGAATGTGTGTAAAGGTAGAAAGTTGAAAGTGAACATAGAAAAGAGTAAGGTGATGAGGGTGTCAAATGATTTAGATAAAGAAAAATTGGATATCAAATTGGGGAGGAGGAGTATGGAAGAAGTGAATGTTTTCAGATACTTGGGAGTTGACGTGTCGACGGATGGATTTATGAAGGATGAGGTTAATCACAGAATTGATGAGGGAAAAAGGGTGAGTGGTGCGTTGAGGTATATGTGGAGTCAAAAAACGTTATCTATGGAGGCAAAGAAGGGAATGTATGAAAGTATAGTAGTACCAACACTCTTATATGGGTGTGAAGTTTGGGTGGTAAATGCAGCAGCGAGGAGGCGGTTGGAGGCAGTGGAGATGTCCTGTTTAAGGGCAATGTGTGGTGTAAATATTATGCAGAAAATTCTGAGTGTGGAAATTAGGAGAAGGTGTTTACCTGGAGTTTACCTGGAGAGAGTTTCGGGGGTCAACGCCCCCGCGGCCCGGTCTGTGACCAGGCCTCCTGGTGGATCAGCGCCTGATCAACCAGGCTGTTGCTGCTGGCTGCACGCAAACCAACGTACGAGCCACAGCCCGGCTGATCAGGAACTGCCTTTAGGTGCTTGTCCAGTGCCAGCTTGAAGACTGCCAGGGGTCTGTTGGTAATCCCCCTTATGTGTGCTGGGAGGCAGTTGAACAGTCTCGGTCCCCTGACACTTATTGTATGGTCTCTTAACGTGCTAGTGACACCCCTGCTTTTCATTGGGGGGATGGTGCATCGTCTGCCAAGTCTTTTGCTTTCGTAGTGAGTGATTTTCGTGTGCAAGTTCGGTACTAGTCCCTCTAGGATTTTCCAGGTGTATATAATCATGTATCTCTCCCTCCTGCGTTCCAGGGAATACAGGTTTAGAAACCTCAAGCGCTCCCAGTAATTGAGGTGTTTTATCTCCGTTATGCGCGCCGTGAAAGTTCTCTGTACATTTTCTAGGTCGGCAATTTCACCTGCCTTGAAAGGTGCTGTTAGAGTGCAGCAATATTCCAGCCTAGATAGAACAAGTGACCTGAAGAGTGTCATCATGGGCTTGGCCTCCCTAGTTTTGAAGGTTCTCATTATCCATCCTGTCATTTTTCTAGCAGATGCGATTGATACAATGTTATGGTCCTTGAAGGTGAGATCCTCCGACATAATCACTCCCAGGTCTTTGACGTTGGTGTTTCGCTCTATTTTGTGGCCAGAATTTGTTTTGTACTCTGATGAAGATTTAATTTCCTCATGTTTACCATATCTGAGTAATTGAAATTTCTCATCGTTGAACTTCATATTGTTTTCTGCAGCCCACTGAAAGATTTGGTTGATGTCCGCCTGGAGCCTTGCAGTGTCTGCAATGGAAGACACTGTCATGCAGATTCGGGTGTCATCTGCAAAGGAAGACACGGTGCGGTGTGTGGAGCTAATAAAAGTATTAGAGGGGTTGTTGAGGTGGTTTGGTCATTTAGAGAGAATGGATCAAAGTAGAATGACATGGAAAGCATATAAATCTATTGGGGGAGGAAGGCGGGGTAGGGGTCGTCCTCGAAAGGGTTGGAGAGAGGGGGTAAAGGAGGTTTTGTGGGCAAGGGGCTTGGGCTTCCAGCAAGCGTGCGTGAGCGTGTTAGATAGGAGTGAATGGAGACGAGTGGTACTTGGGACCTGACGATCTGTTGGAGTGTGAGCAGGGTAATATTTTGAAGGGATTCAGGGAAACCGGTTATTTTCATATAGTCGGACTTGAGTCCTGGAAATGGGAAGTACAATGCCTGCACTTTAAAGGAGGGGTTTGGGATATTGGCAGTTTGGAGGGATATGTTGTGTATCTTTATATGTGTATGCTTCTAAACTGTTGTATCCTGAGCACCTCTGCAAAAACAGTGATAATGTGCGAGTGAGGTGAAAGTGTTGAATGATGAAAGTATTTTCTTTTTGGGGATTTTCTTTCTTTTTTGGGTCACCCTGCCTCGGTGGGAGACGGCCGACTTGTTGAAAAAAAAAAAAAATACATGTATATATAAATATATATATATATATATATGTATATATAAATATATATATATATATATGTATATATAAATATATATACATATATATATATATATATATATATATATTGCTCTAAGCTTTAAATAATAATTATTATTTTATTCCAAAAGAAGCGCTAAACCCACTAGATTATTATTATCATTATTATTATTATTATAATCAAGGGGGAAGCGCTAAACCCGGAGGATTATACAGCGCCTGGGGGGGGGGGGATGAGGAAGGCATTCAGGTTTAATTCGGGAAACTAAAGCACAGATCCAATTCCCTAAATCAAGAGCCCCTCACCAACATCAAGGAACCTTCCTTGAGGGGTAAACCCACTAGAGTCATACAGCACTGACATTTAAATAATAACATATTACAAGGACCCCATTGGAACTGTCCCTCTGTCTGACCTTTTTTTTGAGTTATGGCAGGTAATATAGACATGTTAAACGATGTTCATGGTGCTCAACAAGACTGTATCACGTGTCAACTACAGTTTGTATACTACACAAAGATATAAGAATTTTGATTTTTGATTTAATATATGGTAATTGTACTTATTTGTACCTATACATAAATAAGTTTATTTACTTAGGCTAAGCGTTTAGTTATGATGATGATGATGATAATAATAATAATAATAATAATAATAATAATAATAATAATAATAATAATAATAATAATAATAATAATAATAATAATAATAATAACACCTACAAATTGTTGGAAACAAACATTGATCACGACTTTTATTAAGGTAACATTTAGCCACATGTGGCTTCTCTAGCCACATGTGACGAAACACTTCTACCTTAACAACTGTTCTTATAACTGCGTATGTGTCTCACCTACAATTTTTTTATTTATTTTTTTATTTTTTTTTTCAGTTTTCTTAATTAACAAAATGAGATTTTTTAGCTTATTGTATCTAATATTATCTTCTTTTTCAGTAGTGGATTTAAATCTGTCATAATATATGACCAATTGCTCCCTGCTAAAAATAAATGGTTATAATTACAACCTTAATTTTTTAAAGGGATGGAGGGGTAAGCCAGCGGAAGGCCTCGGTCAGATGATCAAAAGCTCCAGCTGCTGGTCATCATGTGATAAACATCCGCGTCAGGAAACATTTGTCCTGTTTCCTAACTAATCTAACCTACTCCCTACCAGTGCTGTCTGTACATCAAAAACTTATCTCCAGACTGAATACTGACTTGTGTACTGTACTGCCTACGTCCCACCAGACGCCTCACACCCGTGCACCTCACCTTCCAATGTACATCAAATAATCACCTCCCACTACCCTCCCTCACATGCCTAGTACCCCTCCTTCACATGACTTGTACCCCCTCTTTCACATGCCTGGTACCCCTCCTTCACATGACTTGTACCCCCTTCTTCACATGACTTGTACCCCCTCCTTCACATGACTTGTACTCCCTCCTTCACATGACTTGTACTCCCTTCTTCACATGACTTGTACCCCCTCCTTCACATGACTTGTAACCCCTCCTTCACATGACTTGTAACCCCTCCTTCACATGACTTGTACCCCCTTCTTCACATGACTTGTACCCCCTTCTTCACATGACTTGTACCCCCTTCTTCACATGACTTGTAACCCCTCCTTCACATGACTTGTACCCCCTTCTTCATATGACTTGTACCCCCTCCTTCACATGACTTGTACCCCCTTTTTCACATGACTTGTACTCCCTCCTTCACATGACTTGTACCCCCTTCTTCACATGACTTGTACCCCCTCCTTCACATGACTTGTAACCCCTTCTTCACATGCCTTGTACCCCCTTCTTCACGTGACTTGTACCCCCTTCTTCACATGACTTGTACCCCCTTTTTCACATGACTTGTACCCTCTCCTTCACATGACTTGTACCCCCTTCTTCACATGACTTGTACCCCCTCCTTCACATGACTTGTACCCCCTTTTTCACATGACTTGTACCCCCTCCTTCACATGACTTGTACCCCCTCCTTCATATGACTTGTACCCCCTCCTTCACATGACTTGTACCCCCTCCTTCACATGACTTGTACCCCCTCCTTCACATGACTTGTACCCCCTCCTTCACATGACTTGTACCCTCTCCTTCACATGACTTGTACCCCTTCTTCACATGACTTGTACCCCCTCCTTCACATGCCTAGTATCTCGTCCTTCACATGCCTAGTACCTCCTCCTTCACATGACTTGTACCCCCTCCTTCACATGACTTGTACCCCCTCCTTCACATGCCTAGTACCTCCTCCTTCACATGCCTAGTACGTTCTCCTTCACATGCCTAGTACCTTCTCCTTCACATGCCTAGTACCTTCTCCTTCACATGCCTAGTACCTTCTCCTTCACATGCCTAGTACCTTCTCCTTCACATGCCTAGTACCTCCTCCTTCACATGACTTGTACCCCCTCCTTCACATGACTTGTACCCCCTCCTTCACATGCCTAGTACCTCCTCCTTCACGTGACTAGTACCTCCTCCTTCACATGACTTGTACCCCCTCCTTCACATGACTTGTACCCCCTCCTTCACATGCCTAGTACCTCCTCCTTCACATGCCTAGTACGTTCTCCTTCACATGCCTAGTACCTTCTCCTTCACATGCCTAGTACCTTCTCCTTCACATGCCTAGTACCTTCTCCTTCACATGCCTAGTACCTTCTCCTTCACATGCCTAGTACCTCCTTCACATGACTTGTACCCCCTCCTTCACATGACTTGTACCCCCTCCTTCACATGCCTAGTACCTCCTCCTTCACGTGACTAGTACCTCCTCCTTCACATGACTTGTACCCCCTCCTTCACATGACTTGTACCCCCTCCTTCACATGCCTAGTACCTCCTCCTTCACGTGACTAGTACCTCCTCCTTCACATGACTTGTACCCCCCTCCTTCACATGACTTGTACCCCCTCCTTCACATGCCTAGTACCTCCTCCTTCACATGACTTGTACGCTTCCTTCACATGACTAGTACCTCCTCCTTCACATGCCTAGTACCACCTCCTTCATATGCCTAGTACCACCTCCTTCACGTGACTAGTACCTCCTCCTTCACGTGACTAGTACCTCCTCCTTCACATGACTTGTACGCTTCCTTCACATGACAAGTAATTTTCTCCCTCTTTGTTAAAATCCTTCACATTTCTTTCTCATTATTAGTAAAGTGTCCAGAGTTAGTTTTAAGTGAACCCAACTTTTCTCTAATCTTCCTTCCATATTCTTGGAAGAAACTGTCTGGAGTTGTCTTTGATTTCTTTTCAACTTTAATGTCTTATTCTCTTTTGACGTTTCTTGTCTCTTTATATAAAGATTTTAGTTCGTAATGTGACCATCTCTTCTGCTGATGACCTATATTTTTTTTACTCTCCTAAGGATGTTTCAGTTTCTCATTTATCCATTTAGGATCATTTTTAGGTGATCTAATAATTTTGTATTTGTTATTTGTGCAGCTTTTACAATATTTAGAAATTTACCATACTGTCATATCTCTTCGTTAGTATGTGTAAATTCTTCAATAAACCTGCAGATAAATTGATTCCATTCTACACTAGCTAAGTCTTCCCTAAGTTTATTGTAATCTGCTGTATTATACTTATTATCGTACCGTCATGTAATGACATATATGGTTGCTTATGTTAAGGTCTTCGATGATCTCCAGATTATTTACAAAGTCTCTCCATATTTGCCAGAAGTGGCTAATGATGGTAAGTCCTTCCCAAACCCTACCACTCTCACCAATAGTTGTATTACTACTTCTAATATTGCTACTACTACTACCACCACCTTGCTACATGTCATCTGCCTCGCACCATTATATATACTTCATCAAAGCTGATGGATTAAACGCATCTTAAGGCTGAGGTAAGGACGATCTGAAATTACATCATGTCTTGTACTTCTAATACATCCCTCTCGCAGCTTACCACCTGACCCCTACCACTAGTTTTCTCTTCTCCAACCCTGTTATTAACAATAGACAAGATTGACCACTTTCTCGGACACATAACACAGGTGGTACTTGAAAACGTGGACGTTACTCTTTCCTGTGTCCGTTTCTGAGGAGGAAGATAATGGCCACTGTGAGAAATCAGTGACTTCAAAGAACATGTCATTCTTCTCTTGTCGCAGCTTCTTTATATCTTATTGCTTCCTTTTTTTCGCGTTGACTTTGGTGAGTATAACATCAATCTTATCCATGGAAGATGTTTGATCTTCCCTCTGGCACACTAGGAAGGGCTTATGCTCTTTTATTTATTTTGACATGATCATCATCATCACATCATTGTAAACCACACTGAAAAGATGCATAAATAACCCGCACATAGGATAATGAACTTATGGCTGTTTCGGTTCGACTTAGAATATTAATTAACTAGTCACAGTTGTGTTACTACTTAATGGTTCAAGTCGGACCGAAATGTCGTCATAAGTTTCATTCTTCTATGTACGAATTATTTGTGTATTGTTCCAGTCACGGTATTGTGCCTTTTTATTATTTTCATTAAAAAAATTCCACGAACATGGCTTCTTGAGTGTGACAGGTCTCAGTCTCCATCACGCGTCTATATGAACTTGTTATATTCGTGGACCATTTTCAGAAATTTGTCTTTGGTGTTAGTCAAAGTTGACGCTGGGATTCGTAACCTCCCATATCTCTAGCATTCCTTGAAAAATGTTTTTCGTGGCAGACATGGAAGTGATAATTCCTTAGCACCTTGTCTCTGGAAGGCCCTCGGACACCGGTTATGTCTAGACCAGTTTCCATAAGGATGGGTAACTTCCTGTTGCCATATCCAAATATCCAAACTAAGAGAACTACTTGTGGAAACAGAAAGAAGAGGATATAACCCGCAACAATTATTTACCATCCAGGTACCCACTGCTAGGTGAATAAGGGCAGCGAGCGCAGGAAACATTCTCAGCGTCTCGAGGATTTTATCTGACTTATATCAACTTTCTGCGAGCATCCCAGATACCTACTTACTGTTACATGAACAAGGGTAGCAAGTATATGGGAAAATGTCTAACGTTTTCATTTATACTGAGCTCTAACTCTGGTCCTTCAGAGCTACGTGCCACACCGATTTGGAACCAACTCAAATTCAAATTCAAATTCAAATTCAAAGTTTATTCTCTATAAGGATTACAATGTTGATTTTACAGAAATTTGGTTATTGTGTGGTTTACATGTTGTAAAATAGTGATTACAGAGTGTACCACTAGAACGCTTAGCATGGCTAGGCATTTCGGGCAGACTTAGTTTTATTCTTAATTGTAAAATATTACAAATTATGAGGTAAGTTGGTATTATGGCTAAGTGACTAAATACTAGTTTGTGAGTTTAGCAATGTGAATGCTTTTGTTTTGGCACAGTACACAGTCTCAGTATTGGAGTATCACAGGATTCATTATTTTAAGATTGAGATTAATATTTCTGTTTATGGTCAAATGAGTGAGTGAGTGTAAGTGTGAACCACCAGGTGGTATTCGTGTAGTTAGTTGACGGGGTGTATCAGGGAGATAAGATGTTTTCTAATGGTAGTTTTGAAGGTGATGAATGTGTCTGCAGTTTTAGAGTTCTCAGGTAGGGTATTCCAGATTTTAGGGCCTTTGACATACATTGAATTTTTGTAAAGGTTTAGTCGGACACGGGGAATGTCGTAGAGATGTTTGTGTCTGGTGTTATGCCTGTGGGTTCTGTCACAACTATCAAGAAAGCGTTTTAGGTCAAGGTTGATATTAGAGTTTAAGGCCCTGTAGATGTAGATTGCACAGTAGTAAGTGTGGATGTACTGAACAGGGAGTAAGTTTAGGTCTATGAAGAGTGGGGGGGGGGTGTTGCCAGGGATGGGATTTAGTGATTATTCTTACTGCAGCTTTTTGTTGGGTTATTATTGGCTTTAGGTGTGTTGCTGCAGTTGATCCCCAAGCACAAATAGCATAGGTGAGGTATGGATAAATAAGTGAGTGGTATAGTGTGAGAAGGGCATTTTGCGGCACGTAGTATCGTATCTTGGAGAGGATCCCAACCGTTTTGGATACTTTTTTGGTTATATGCTGGATATGGGTGCTGAAATTCAGGT
This sequence comes from Cherax quadricarinatus, assembly GCF_038502225.1. Lineage (NCBI taxonomy): Eukaryota > Metazoa > Arthropoda > Malacostraca > Decapoda > Parastacidae > Cherax > Cherax quadricarinatus. The sequence goes on from NC_091336.1 coordinate 10,239,739, forward strand.
TGTTGTCAAGGTATAAGCCTAGGAATTTGCCCCCATTATTTCTGGTAATTAGCGTGTTGTCAATCTTAATGTTAATTTGTGCATCTCCTGCTCTGCTACCAAACATAATATAGTAGGTTTTGCCAGTGTTAAGCGTAAGTTTATTGGCTGTCATCCAAGTCGATATTTTAATCAGCTCCTCATTCACAATGGTGTTGAGGGTGGCTAGATTAGGGTGAGAGATGACATAAGTCGTGTCGTCAGCAAAGAGAATGGGTTTCAGGTGTTGGGATACGTTTGGAAGGTCATTGATGTATATGAGGAAGAGCAGGGGACCAAGGACACTTCCCTGCGGAACTCCAGTATCAATTGGCCGTGTTGCTGATGCTGTGTCTTTAATGGTGACATACTGATACCTATTAGTAATGTAAGATTTGAAATAAGCAAGTGCATGGCCTCTTATACCGTAATGTTCAAGTTTGTGGAGTAGGATGTCGTGGTCTACTGTGTCAAAAGCTTTTCTTAGGTCAATAAAAATTCCTAGTGGATATTCCTTATTTTCCAATGCTGTGTACAGCAGATCTAGCATTTTTATGGTTGCATCATTAGTGCTTTTATTTTTCCTGAATCCAAATTGGCAGGGGGTTGAGTATGTTTTGAGCCGTTATAAATGAATACAGTCTCCTGTGCACGAGTTTCTCAAAGATTTTGGATAGCAATGGTAAGTTAGATATTGGCCTATAGTTGTTTAAGTCTGTAGGGTCACCACCTTTATGTATTGGTGTAACCCTTGCCATCTTGAGTAGTTTCGGGAAGGTGCTAGTCTCTAGTGACTTGTTAAAAAGTAATGAAATAGCATGCGAAAGGACATGGGCTGCTCGCTTGTACAGTAATGGTGGGACATGAGACAGATTCCCCGAGTTATTTTTAAGTGACTTTATAATCTCGGTGACTTCCATGGGCTCAGTTGGTGCAAGATAGAAGGAATTAGGGAAATTCCCATCTAGGTAGTCCCCGGCATGGGCATTGGTATGTGGGATTTTACTGGCGAGATTAGATCCTATGGTTGAGAAGAAGTCGTTTATCTTGTTAGCTGTGTCAGTGGGATGTAGTGGTGTTTCATTCGGTTTAGTTAGGACAATATTCTTGGTTTTTCTCAGTTTGTGGGTCCCTAGAATCTGAGAGAGTGTTTTCCAGGTCTTTTTTATATCTCCTCTAGTGTCTGTGAATCTACTGGAGTAGTATAGTTGTTTGGCTTTCTTTATTACTTTGGTGAGAGCTGATGAATAGTGTTTAAGAATATCTTTGTGTATTAAGCCCTGTCTATATTGCTTTTCATACTGGTGTTTCTTGTCAATGGATTTCAGAATGGTGCTGGTTAGCCATGGGCAACCTGGCCTTTTAGCCGTGAACCGTAGGCACTACCAATGAAACTTCAGTCAAGAGCCCTTCACCGACATCAAGGTACCCACATGAAGGGAAGAGGCATGACCAGAACAATAAAAATGCCGTCACCATAGCGATTTAAATGTGGCGCCACGAGTCTCGCCAGTTCTCGTGGTGCTTTGCGGCACCGCGACCGCGTCCAGCTGTCAGTTGACGCAATGGTGGAGTTGTGTGAGGCCAAGATGGCAGAGCTGGAGGTCTCCGTGCCTCTGGCTCAGTTCGACACCGACGAATGGGCAGAATTTTCAGACTTTCAGTCCTCTCAGGACCCTAATTGCAACACGACTACGACAAACACCACCTCGGGCGTCCCAGAGAAGAACGACAATGAGTTTTTGGATAACATGTCCGACACTACTGAAACCTTCAAGGATACCTTCTCGACCTCGTTAGAAGACCTCGTCAACACCTTCGACGAGAAGATAACCAAATGCTTCTGCAACTACGAGGACCAGGTGGAAAAATACGCTCCGGTACAAGTGAGGACCCAAGAGGAGATCATGAACGACTGCCAGTAAGTACATAGTATTATAATAGTGGTACTAACGGGGTGGAGCACCGTAGAAAACGTACAGGGTGTCGTCTGCAGCTGAATCGATGAATGAGGCGCGGTGGTTGTCCCTATCTACCTCATATTTCACACCCCATTCTACCATTCCATGTCCCTATTATACCTTACGGCTGCCATGGGGAATTCGTGGGGAGCTTCCCTACCTTTCAAGAACTAGTTGTAAACCGAGCGACGCTTTTTGGTAGAGTTAAACAATAAACTTTCACTCTTGATCGTCCCACCTCCCGCCCATGGGATATACAGGGACAAAAACATTCTGATCTTGAATTTTTTTTGTATTATTTCAGCATGGCTCTATTAATTTTGTATACCTCCACTGTATACTGTCATTCTTGACTCATGTTTTTCCGTTGTGTTCACGTCCTGATACAGTTATGGTCAGAACGTCTTATAAACGTATAATTAACATCACCACATATTGTTTATGCAAGTTATGCAATATTACTAGGTTTTGAAAGCTAAGTATTATTATAGTCAGAAAGCATTCAACTCAGTGTGTGTCATTCAGGACTGCTTAAATTATTGAAATAATTGGTAAAAAATATTTTAAATTAATAAAGTTCACCTCAGGTGTTGCAGATAAACTTTGTTATACAACATTGGTAAGTTTTAAGTATTCATTAGTAGCTTTAAATGATTTACATTTCAAGGGGGTGCTTTGATGATGATCGGCTCTTAATCCAAGGAATCTGAGCTGCTTTCCCCTGGGTAAAATTGGATTACCTCATTCCCAAGGCGATATAGGACCCCTGTGGGTTTAGCGCTTCTCCATGAATGTAATAATTTATATATGTAAAAAAAAGTAATTAAGACTTCACCTCAAGTACTAGACTGCCGCAGTGGTTTGAAAGCAGCAGTTTAGCAGTCAGTTAAACTATTGTTGCGTGTACAATGATTGGCTTTGTGGCAGTTACTCTTGTGTCAAGTTCACTCAAGGTTGGCATTGTTTACCAAGGTTACCTCTCCTTGTACACCAGACCGTGACCAATATCATTGGTTTTGCTTGACCCTTAGATGATCCTTACAGCATCTGGTGATGTTATGAGAATGTATATACATTATTCGAGTGCTATTTTAGATTACACAGACTTTTCAAAAGACTTCTATCATGAATAATAGCGATTACCAACTCCTAGCTGCCTTCAAGAGGGAGTCCGGTTGTGGTTTGCACTTTCGATTACGTGCAGCCAGCAATAACAGCCTGGTTGATCATGCCTTGATCCACCAGGAGGCCTGGTCTGGGACCGAGTCGCGGAGGTGTTGAGCCACAAAAACAAATGCAAATGTTGCGAAGTTATAAATTAAGGATAAAAGTATACACAAGTTGTCAAGAGCGTATTGATTTTAGTAACATTTGAAGATGATTGTGAAAATATAAATATAAAGCAGCAAAACTTTAAGTAGCTTATTAATTTACTAATTACCTTGAAAGATAGAGCCTCTTATTCTTGTCAGTGTTATGATTACCTAAACATTAATCGTTACACGAGTGTTAGTGCTGTTGAATATTAGCCCCTCAAGGGAGGTTCCTTGACGCTGGTGAGGGGCTCTTGATCTAGGGAAGGATCTGTACTTCGGTTCCCTGAATGGAGCCTGAATACCTTCCATCCCCCCCCCCACATGCGCTGTATAATTCTACTTTAGCGCTTCCCCATTATTATAATAATAATGTTGAATATTAGCCTCATATATGTTGTTGGTTGATAACTTAGGAAACTTGTTTCAGTTTTGTAACTCCAGGATAACCCGAGAAAGTCAAGCTCTGTGACTTATTTCCATTGAGATCCAGAGGTCTCTATCTCAATGGTGCGACCTACAACAGTCAACCAACTCTTAGGTACCTGTTTACTGCTAGGTAAAGAGACAACAGGTGTAAGGAGACAAACATGTCTCGCCTCGCTTGGCAGTTGAAGCCACCACTGAACTACCCAAACCTGAAACACACTTGTGAAACAGTTTTTTACTTAAAATGTTAGAGGTTGCAAATCTTTCTTCTTTTGTGTTTATATTTTCTATATTGTGTTTAGGTTAACTAGTGTAAATGCCAGTGTTGGCCACACCCAGTGATAGCCTCGACCTTTGTTTGTCGTTCATCTGCCGTGTTATAATTCCACTGCTGCTTTTTGTTATAGCTCGAGGTTCCACCTGTCGTTGCATTCATCATATGCGTCATTTGACTCCAGTTGTTCTTGCCACCACCATTATCACCACTTGTGTTGTCACTTCAGTGGCCTTGATGATCGCTGTTGCTGTCAGTGTTTCATCTTCCCTCCAATGTCTTCCAAAAGGAAATCATTGTATTCTTTACTAAGAATTTTTAACAATTGGGTACATCCTCAGGGTGTTGTCGCATCACTATATATGACATCTATACCGTGGAAATAAAAACTTGCATTATTTCCCTGTTATATTCCACCAGACAGGATGGGTTGCATGCATGAGGCAGTGAAGTTGTCATCCTGAGCTAGGAGACTTCAGTAACATGATGGGGATATCGTCCAATATTTTACCATGGGTTGGGTTCAGCACTTATAACAGCTTCAGTGATACTTAACAAGGATGCATCACCTGAAGATCTCTGAATCGTTAAGTGATCCAAAACGATTACAGACTACAAAAAAAAAGTGGCAGGCAAATTTGGTGGAAATTTTAGAGGGAGAAATAGGCCTCACAAAAAAAGTGGAGACAGACATAGGGATATAAAATCGATGCATGATGACGAAACATTTATTAACTCTTCTTGTTACTCTTACAAGTAATGCTCAGCCTAGTGTGCATCTTACAAGTAATGCTCAGCCTAGTGTGCATCTTACAAGTAATGCTCAGCCTAGTGTGCATCTTACAAGTAATGCTCAGCCTAGTGTGCATCTTACAAGTAATGCTCAGCCTAGTGTGCATCTTACAAGTAATGCTCAGCCTAGTGTGCATCTTACAAGTAATGCTCAGCCTAGTGTGCATCTTACAAGTAATGCTCAGCCTAGTGTGCATCTTACAAGTAATGCTCAGCCTAGTGTGCATCTTACAAGTAATGCTCAGCCTAGTGTGCATCTTACAAGTAATGCTCAGCCTAGTGTGCATCTTACAAGTAATGCTCAGCCTAGTGTGCATCTTACAAGTAATGCTCAGCCTAGTGTGCATCTTACAAGTAATGCTCAGCCTAGTGTGCATCTTACAAGTAATGCTCAGCCTAGTGTGCATCTTACAAGTAATGCTCAGCCTAGTGTGCATCTTACAAGTAATGCTCAGCCTAGTGTGCATCTTACAAGTAATGCTCAGCCTAGTGTGCATCTTACAAGTAATGCTCAGCCTAGTGTGCATCTTACAAGTAATGCTCAGCCTAGTGTGCATCTTACAAGTAATGCTCAGCCTAGTGTGCATCTTACAAGTAATGCTCAGCCTAGTGTGCATCTTACAAGTAATGCTCAGCCTAGTGTGCATCTTACAAGTAATGCTCAGCCTAGTGTGCATCTTACAAGTAATGCTCAGCCTAGTGTGCATCTTACAAGTAATGTTCAGCCTAGTGTGCATCTTACAAGTAATGCTCAGCCTAGTGTGCATCTTACAAGTAATGCTCAGCCTAGTGTGCATCTTACAAGTAATGCTCAGCCTAGTGTGCTTCTGTATGCAGGTGTTCCTGCACATTTGTTTCCTCAAAAGTGCTCTGATGCTGATGAGGGGCTCTTGATCCAAGGTATTGAACTATTACTCACCTTCCTCGGATCAAACTTGTATGCCTCTCATTTCCCAGCCACTATAAGACCTACTTATTTAGCGCTTTCCCCATTATGAAATTAAAATTGAAGTTAGTTTACCATTTGGTATTGTCTTTTTCTTCATGGTTATCTCCCTGCCTTATATTGATACTTCAGTCATGTCTTTCCTCGCCTCTCACTGTTTCTCGCGTATTCTATCCCATTCATCACCCCTTTTATTCTCGACCAGTCATTATTCATTCGCTTCTCTGTTGTCCTTTCATCGTCTCCCTTCTCTGTTTTATCAGTTCTTCAATGTTCGCCATCTTTTATCATTCCTATGTCCTCTATTCAGCACAATGTCCTCTGTTATTCGTTTTTATCTTCTTATCTTTTACCACACCGTCAGTTCCTCAGCTCACCTGTCTCACACACAAATGATGTTCGGAAGTACTTCTTTAACTGAATGATTTATATTAAGGTGGTGGGAAAAACACTATATGCACGATAGTAATAATAATAATGGACAAGTGCTAAACCCGTAAAGATAATACAGCGTCCGGGGAATGAAAGATAACCAGATTTGACTCAACGCCGCGAGAATAGCTAAAATTCTTATATCAAGAAACACAGTACACAGTTTTAAGGATAGATATGACATAGTCCATGACTAGGGACACTTTAAAACCAGTCGTGTAAGGTTGAGAGGCGGGAACCCGGTGACTCGACCCTCCTGACTACAACTAAGAAACAGTATTACTTTGTGTGTGTGTGTGTGTGTGTGTGTGTGTGTGTGTGTGTACTCGCCTAATTGTGGTTGCAGGGGTCGAGACTCGGTGTGTATGTGTGCTCGTGTATGTGTGTGAAGTTATACAATATTAAGTTGAAATGTACTAGTATACGAGAAGCACTTGGAATATTTAGCTAAATAGACACAGGAACGTTTCACATTCTGAGTTATACATGGTAACAGATCCATATAGCTGAACTCAGCAACTTCAGATACATAGCTATACACTAACTTTAGATATACAGCAGTGCACAGTAACCTCAGATACACAATTACACACAGTAACCTCAGATACAGTAACTTGAGATACACAGCTATGCAGAGTAACTTCATATACAGTTATACACAGTAACTTCAGATACAGTTATGTACATTAACTTCGACTACACCGTTATACACAGTAACTTTAGATAAGTTATATACAGAAACTTCAGCTACACAGTTATACACAGTAACTTCAGATACACAGTTATACAAGTTACACACATACAGCCATACAAAGCTCAGCTCCTGTGATAAATCAGCATTTAAATTGAACGCAGCTCGAGATCCCATTCAAATTAGCAGTGTATTTTCTACTATCCAGTTAAGATCTTATTGAATCAACGAGAGTTGATGTAAGACAGGATGAGAAGCACAGGCAGGCAGGGACGTAGGAAAGTACATTATATAGGTAGGGAGGAAGGCAAGCGCAAGTTTGCTCCACATAACAGACGATATTCGAGTACTTGGGTAATGATGGTGGGTGGAGAGTTTGTTAGGTTTAAGCCGATCAGGGCTGGTTGGTAAATAAAGTTCAAAGCAGATGGACCACGCGAGGGTTGTACACCATCAGTCCAGAGTACCTTAATCCCTAAAATAGGGATGAAGGTCTTAGTATGTATACACCCAGAGACATACATCACTCAGTAATCATACCTTAATGGTTATAATCATAACCATGATTTTTTTTCAAAGACGTGTACCGGTAAGCCAGCAGAAGTCCTCGGTCAAATGGCTAAAAGCTCCAGCTGTGGACCATCATATGACTAAGACCCGCGTCAGGAAACACTAGGCCTGTTTCCTGATAAACATTATACCAGTACACCTCTTAGTGTGTATATCCTGTGCTGAGATGCCCTCACCTCAGTGTATATACCATGTGTGGAAAGGGGTAAGGCTAAATTAATGGTAGAGGGGTATTGGCAGGCACGGGAGAAAGTCGAGCCTTGTTTGTGATTCATGTTTGCTCTCCAGGCTCCAGCTGCGCTGGTTCAGGTCGCCTGGTAATTGGTTTAATGAGGATGGTATGAAAACTTTTACATGTTCAAAAAATATATTTTGGAAGAATATTTATCTAAATTTTATGTCTGCTTTATTATTTTTCCCTTCATCCCGTTAATTAATAGCATATAATAACTTCGTATTGAAGATAAGCACTTGAAAGAATAAGTTGTCATTGTTCGTCTCTTGAGAATTTGTTGCCGTGTTCAGTTAGGTTGTGGTTATTAGCATGATAACCTTAGTGTGGTAAACAGTATCTTAATCACCATTGCAGAGGAAAATAGTTCAATAGCAAAAGCTATTTATATATATATTTTTTTTCAGATCAAGGGAAATTGAACGCGTCTAGGGTGCACAGTTCTGCCCAAGGCCCTACTCTTCAATAATTCTCGCATTCACATATGTCATAGGTAGATAACAGCAGTATCATTCTTTGTATATGATACTATAATTTGTACGAGAGTGGCGTCCATAAAGGACACTGTAAGCCTTCAAACCTATTCACCAAAAATTAACAATGAGTGCGAGTTTTTGGCGAGTTGTTCCAGTCACGGTATTGCAAATTTTTAGTCTTTCAAGCCTATGTAAACCAAGGCTAACGTGATGTTGATCGAGGAAAAATTTCATCTGCTTCGTTATGGAAAAAAAATTAACTAAAAACTGGAATATAATATAAAATACAGTTAAGTCACTAGTTAGAGTAGCAGAATATTTTAAGATACTTAAGGTTAACCATGTTGAACGCTCACATGTTCAAAAAACAGTATTAGTATACCATATTTTATTAATGTACCAAAAATGACTTCTTAATATTACAAGCACAAGAAAAAGTGTAGGCTGGAAAAAAGGAAATTTGAAAACAATTTCCATGTCACAGACGATACTCTTTAAGGCGCTTGTACTCTCTTAGACGGGAATATTACTGTGTACTAACAGCCTCATTTAAAGTCGACGTAATTACCTATATGGATTATTATTCACGGGGGAAGTCCTAAACCCATAAGGGTTATACACTGACTAGGGAATGGGAGGTAATTAAGTTTAAGCTGAGGCAGAGGAAGGTAAGTACTTTGCTGGAATCAAGAGCCCTGCACCAGATAGATGCCAGGAGCAAGAGCCTTGTTAGTCAGATAAGCTTGGCCCAGGGCTGGGCTGCAGGATCAGGAAACTCTCGAAACATATCAAAGGTATAAAGCAAACGTCAAGGAACCGCGCATGAAAGGTTCAGATCTGGATAATGTACCAAGAACCTGTCAACATTTCTGTCCAGCTAAATTATTGAGAATGTCTACAATCCCTCATAGTGTATTCCCCGGAGCGCAGGCGATGAGCGTATCGCAATTCACACGTGAAAAATATTAAGAGGAACCGGCTCCAAATTGGAATATTAAAATCACTGCTACGAGAGCGGCAGTCATGGTAGATAGTTGGCTGGCTCATTAGGACTTCCCAAGTGAATATAATAATAGTAAAGTTGCCGTATTTCAATCCTTAGGGCCTTAACCTGTTAAATAATAATCATTGGAGATACCATGGGAAATTATATGTTCCATAAGGCAGGGGTTCCCAACCAGGGGTGCACGCACCCCAGGGGGTGTGAGATGGCATTTCAGGGGAGTGCGATATGGCATTTCAAGGGGAGGGTGCGAGATGGTATTTCAGGGGGGTGCGAGATGGTATTTCAGGGGGGTGCGAGATGGTATTTCAGGGGGGTGCGAGATGGTATTTCAGGGGGTGCGACAGTCATAATGAAAAGCACAATTCCCTTTATATTACCAAAAACTTTTCCAATTGCTCAGTTTATATTTGCATTTTATGCACTGAATTAAAAGCTTATTTGTTGAGTTCAATTTGTTCACCAGCAATACTGTATTTGGTTCATTTTGTAATTCAAAAATTAGAAATTTGACTTTTTCATCTTCAGATGTGATATATTACTTTTGTAGGGTGCAACATTGATCAAACATTTCCTAGGAATACGGGACATAGAAAAGGTTGAGAACCCCCGCCATAAGGAAAGTGATTAACACCTGTAATCATGTTGAAATGCCGGTAAATTCCACAGATTATGTACACGAATAAAATATTTTTGACTAAATTCATTAATCTTACCCCCTCCTTCAAAACCTCAGTCAGTGGACGAAGCTGCAATTTCAAAGACAACACTTCACACATGTGCGATCATCGGTATCCCTTTGAGCCACAGCTTTATAACTGTATTAGTGTTCCTCTTGCGTTGTTTGCACCTGTAGCTCCTGTGGTAAAGCACAAACACTATATATACACACGATTGAGGAACTACCACCACGTACTCTACACACATTGAATAATAATCTTTATTTCTACGAGTACATGATACAACTTATACAGACCATAGCTGACATCAGTGATACACTGTATAGAAAGCCCCTGGTTATGCAAAGCATGTCGGGCAACTTAGGTTAATTTTGTTTCCAAGATGCAACCCACACCAGTCGACTAACACTCAGGTACCTACTTCTAGGTAAACAAGGACAGCAGGTGTCTTAAGGAAACACGCCACGCCCTAATGTTTCCACTCATCCCGGGGATCGAACCACGGACCTCAGTGTGTGAGCTGAGTGCGCTACCAACCGAGCTACGGGACATCCGACACTTCTGTAAATAAATGTCATTATTATATCAGTTTTTTTTTTTTAATTTTCCCCGACTCTCGAGACACCTTGTAAAATGCCGCATCCCCACTCACGAAATACATCTACCTGTCTACCTGGAGGGTATTCCGGGGGTCAACGCCCTCGCAGCCCGGTCCATGACCAGGTCGATTTCAAACTAGCTGGAGTGCGTCAGTTTCTGAACGATCTTGTAAGAAACTTACAGAATTAAATACTGTTTATTTTTGGGTAGGTTACTTAACCTTAATTATTGTAAAGTTATATATAACTAACAGCCAGGAATTATATTACATACAGGGGAGGGTAAAGTGTATCTCTTAATACATGGAGCAGCGCTGTATAGTCCTTGTGGCTTAGCGCTTCTTTTTGATTATAATAATAATAATTAATACATGGTGAGGACGACCTGCCGTTATAATACACTAAAATGGAACAGTGTAAGTGATCCCTTGTGTTGTGGCCACACACATGGTTGAGTTAACATATATTTCTGACAGTGTAACTCATCAGTGTTGTCTGGAATACAAAATTACAAGATATAATACATTAAGAGCAAGACTGTGTTTGTCACTAGTAATTATGTTACTTAACCACAAGTGAAATATAAAATTCAGAATGTACTCAAGCATGTTTTAATTGATGTTTTCTTATGCCCTAATTGTCAAAAGTGACGCTAAGCAGGAACTAAGTGTATACCTTAACCTTTGATGAGTTCCGAGTGTCTTTCTACTCCCGGAACCCGGCCATGGGTCAGGCTCGTTTGATTATAGCCTGATCAACCAGGCTGTTGCTGCTGGTGGCCCGCTGCCTCACATACCTATCACAGCCTGGTCGATCTGGCACCTGATGAAGATACTTGTCCAGTTATGACTACTCATCGTAATATATAAATATTTAACTAAATAATTTATTACCTGGTTACCTGGAGGTTATTCCGGGGATCAACGCCCCCGCGGCCCGGTCCATGACCAGGCCTCCCGATGGATCAAGGCCTGATCAACTAGGCTGTTACTGCTGGCCGCACGCAGTCCAACGTACGAGCCACAGCCCGGCTGATCCGGCACTGACTTTAGGTATCTGTCCAGCTCTCTCTTGAAGGCAGCCAGGGGTTTATTGGCAATTCCCCTAATGCTTGATGGGAGGCTGTTGAACAGTTTTGGGCCCCGGACACTTATGGTGTTTTCTCTTAGTGTACCAATGGCGCCCCTACTTTTTATTGGCGGCATTTTGCATCGCCTGCCCAGTCTTTTACTTTCGTAGGGAGTGATTTCTGTGTGCAGATTTGGGACCATTCCTTCCAAGATTTTCCAAGTGTAGATTATGATATATCTCTCCCTCCTGCGTTCCAACGAGTACAAGTCAAGTGCTTCCAAGCGTTTCCAGTAGTTAAGGTGCTTGACAGAACTTATACGTGCAGTAAAGGATCTCTGTACACTCTCTAGATCTGCGATTTCACCTGCTTTGAATGGAGATGTTAATGTACAGCAGTATTCCAGCCTAGAGAGAACAAGTGATTTGAAAAGGATCATCATGGGCTTGGCATCTCTCGTTTTGAAAGTTCTCATTATCCATCCTATCATTTTCTTTGCACGTGCGATCGTGGCACTGTTGTGATCCTTGAAAGTGAGATCCTCAGACATTACTACTCCCAGGTCCCTTACATTATTTTTCCGCTCAATTGTATGGCCGGAGTCAGTAGTATACTCTGTTCTAGTTATTATCTCCTCCAGTTTTCCATAACGGAGTAGTTGGAATTTGTCCTCATTGAACATCATATTGTTTACCGTTGCCCACTGGAAAACTTTGTTTATATCTTCTTGGAGGTTAACCGCGTCCTCAGCAGACAGCCTCATGCAGATCCTAGTATCATCCGCAAAGAATGATACGGTGCTGTGGTGTATATCTCTGTTTATGTCTGATATGAGGATAAGGAATAAGATGGGGGCGAGTACTGTGCCTTGTGGAACAGAGCTCTTCACTATGGCAGCCTCCGATTTAACTCTGTTGACCACTACTCTTTGTGTTCGATTTGTTAGGAAGTTGAAGATCCATCTCCCCACTTTCCCAGTTATTCCTTTAGCACGTATTTTATGGGCTATTACGCCATGATCGCATTTGTCAAATGCTTTTGCAAAGTCTGTGTATATTACATCTGCATTCTGATTTTCTTCCAGTGCATCCAAGGCCATGTCATAGTGATTCAGTAGTTGAGAGGCAGGAGCGACCTGCCCTGAACCCATGTTGCCCTGGATTGTGCAGATTTTGGGAATCCAGGTGATTTGCAATCCTGCTTCTTAGCACTCTTTCAAAGATTTTTATGATGTGGGACGTCAGAGCTATTGGTCTATAGTTCTTAGCTAATGCTTTGCTGCCACCTTTATGGAGTGGGGCTATATCCGTTGTTTTAAGTGACTGTGGAATTTCACCCATGTCCAAGCTCCTCCTCCATAGTGTACTTAGGGCACACGAGAGGGGTTTCTTGCAGTTCTTAATGAAAACAGAGTTCCACGAGTCTGGGCCCGGGGCTGAGTGCATAGGCATGTTGTCAATGGCTTTTTCGAAATCTATCGGAGTTAGGGTAATGTCGGAAATCTGGCATACATTTATGGAGTTTTGAGGCTCATTCATGAAGAAATCATTTGGGTCGTCGATCCTCAGACCGATTAGTGGTTCACTAAACACAGTCGTACTGGGATTTCAATATTTCACTCATTTCCTTGTTGTCGTCTGTGTAAGTCCCATCCTGTCTGAGTAAGGACCCGATACTAGATGTGGTATTTGCCTTGTTTTTGGCATATGAAAAGAAATATTTTGAATTTCTTTCAATTTCACTAATAGCTTTAAGCTCCTCCTGCCTCTCCTGGTTCCTGTAAGAGTCATTTAGCTTAAGTTCGATAGTTTCCACTTCCCTGGTCAGCGCCTCCTTTCGTGTATCAGATATTCTAGCACTCCTGAGGAGCTCAGTGACTCTTCGTCGTCTTCTGTAGAGGGAGCGTCTTTTTCTCTCCAGTTTACTCCTGCTCTTCTTCTTTCTTAGGGGAATATGCCTAGAACATGCTTCGGCTACCAGGAAGTTGATCCTTTCAAGGCACTGGTTTGGATCCATGTCATTTAAGACATCTTCCCAACATGTTTCGTTTAGGACATGGTTTACCTGGTCCCAGTTGATGTTCTTGTTGTTGAAATTGTATTTTGTGAAGACACCTTCACAGGTACATGCATTCTGCTGTTCAGGACCCCTATGCATGTACGTCTGGACTTCGATTAGATTGTGATTGGAATTAGTTGTTTTTGATATTCTTATGTCTCTTATCAGGTCCTCATTATTTGTAAAGATAAGGTCAAGTGTGTTTTCTAGTCTTGTTGGCTCCACTATCTGCTGGCTTAAGGTGTGTTTTTCGCAGAGACTTAGTAGCTCATGTGTGTGTGACCTTTCATCTGCGCTACCTCCGGGGATTGTTTCAGCTATAACATTATTTGCTACATTCTTCCATTTTGTATGCCTTAGGTTGAAATCACCAAGCAGTAAGATGTTTGGGGATGGAGCTGGAAGGTTTTCCAAACAGTAATCGATTTTCAGTAGCTGTTCCTTGAACTGTTGGGAGGTTGCATCTGGTGGCTTGTATACAACCACAATGACTAGGTTTTGGTTCTCGATCTTTATTGATAGAACTTCAACTACCTCATTTGTGGTGTTCAGCAACTCCGTGCAGATAAGGGACTCTTTGACATACAGGCCATATGCAAAGCAAAAATCTTACTAAATTTAAAAATATTTCTTAAATTGGAACTTGGCTGGTATTTCTGCAACAAGTTAACACGCCACCTGCACTCATTTGACTTTGTACAGTAAATTATATATTTTAAATCAGGAAAATATTGGAGCATTGCATGAAGCTCGTGGCCCAAATTTAAGGACATAAAAGATTTTTTTATGAAATTTAAGATTCCGGGGGAACTGGATAGGTGGCAGAGTTGCCAGGCAAGGTTTTATAATGCTAACTTAACGCCATGTTGTGTCACCTTTACACATGGGGAGGGAGAGGATTTCTCTCTCCTCTCCAAGTTTAGTCACCAGATTGATCATTAAAGCTGAAATTTATCTGAATACCGTCATTAATAATATCTTAGTGCCTAAAACAGAGATTAAGGTAAACTCTCAGTGTGTATACCTTGAGAAACACCCTTGTTTCTGAATGTCAGTATACTCGTATATACACATGGCTTTTATTATTTGAGTAATCTGATTGCTTAGTTGATAGCATAAGTTGGATTACTGTACTAGTATACCTGGAGAGGGCTTCGGGGGTCACCGCCCCCGCGGCCCGGTCTGTAACCAGGCCTCGTAAATGACCTCTTTCACTATTAATTAGCCCGACTAAGTAACAGCGTGAAACATACAAATACACATACAATAGTTGTAATTAGAATGACACGTTAAAATTATTGTAAATAAAAAAATAAGCGTTTTGCTTAAGATTAAACTTTAGAAAAAAAAACCAGATATAGAAATATTAATATTATTTAAATGAGTAAACGAGAATAATGTATCATTGAGACTGCTGAAGGATTTATATATATATATATATATATATATATATATATATATATATATATATATATATATATATATATATATATATATATATTGTGTGGGGGGGCATCCACTCTTACTTGTTTTTTAAACAATAGCTTGCGTGCAGATTTAATGAACTGTCAGAGTGAAAGTTGCTAGCAAGGGTACAACATACTACAAGGTGCTACTACTGTTGCCACATTTCCTTCTTGATCAACTGAAGTGTTTGTATTATGTTAAGTTAGCCTCGTACAAGACACTTGCAAATTATTGAGAATTAATATGAATTTGTTAGTCTTTTCAATTCTTTTGCCTGAGTATATGTTCGCCAAATAATTTAAATTTGTTTAGTCAAGCACCTAAATTATTGGAAATGCCTATGATACCTAACCTGTTTATCTTCTGGAGCACAGGCTACGATATATATATATATATAGCGTAATGTACTTCTGGAAAAGTACTGAGAGAGGCTGGCTCAAGATCTGCACCTCTGATATAACTTTATTAGAGATGGAGACAGTGCGTGATAGTTATGAATATTTTTTATATGTCATATCTTCCCTAGTCTTTTTCTCCTATAGCCTTATTAAAAATATTACTGGTTAAATATAAATGGTCCAAGACTTTTCAGCTTCCCTCCCCTTCACATTTAAAGTGAACTGCTTACGGATTAATTATCTTCAAGTAGCATCTTGAAAATAAGAACATCTCTATAACCTTACTGGTCATACGTGGTCGAGGGCGCGATAATCCCAGAATGAAAAGTTAAACAAAGGCTCAAGTACTGTCCCTTATTTTTTATAAAATAGATATTAATTTTGAGTTTATGGTGGACATGACAGCTGCATTAAATGAAAATTTTTATTTACTCTTATACTAACGTAATCATTGGTAAGAGTCCACATTGTGTGTGTGTGTGTGTGTATTTACCTATTTGTACTCGCCTATTTGTGGATGCAGGGGTCGATTCACAGCTCCTGGCCCCGCCTCTTCACTGATTGCTACTAGGTGCTCTCTCCCTGCTCCATGAGCTTTATCAAACCTCGTCTTAAAATTGTGTATGGTTCCTGCCTCCAATATGTTACTTTCTAGGCTTTTCCACTGCTGACAACTCCATAATTACAGAAATACTTCCTAACATCCCTTTGACTTATAGGAGTCTTCAACTTCCAATTGTGACCCCTTGTTTCTGTGTCCCATCTCTGGAACATTCTGTCTTTGTCAACCTTCTCAATTCCTCGCAATATTTTATATGGCATTATCATGTCTCCCCTGACCCTCATGTCCTCCAGTGTCGTCAGGCCGATTTCCCTTAACCTTTCTTCGTAGGACAACCCCATTGGCTCTAGGACTAGTCTTGTTGCAAACCTTTGTACTTTCTGTAATTTCTTGACGTGCTTGACCAGGTGTGGATTCCAAACTGGTGCTGCATATTCCAGTATGGGCCTGACGTATATGTACAGAGTCTTGAACGATTCCTTATTGAGGTATCGGAACGCTATTCTTAGGTTTGCCAGACGCCCATATACTGCAGCAGTTATCTGATTGATGTGCGCCTCAGATGTGCTCGGTGTTATACTCACCTCAAGATTTTTTTCCTTGAGTGAGCTTTGCAGTCTTTGGCCACCTAGACTATACTCTGTCTGCGGTCTTCTTTGCCCTTCCCCGATCTTCATGACTTTGCATTTAGTGGGGTTAAATTCAAGGAGCCAGTTGCTGGACCAGGCTTGTAGCCTGTCCAGGTCCTTTTGTAGTCCTGCCTGATCTTCGACCGATTTAATTCTCATTAACGTCACATCATCTGCAAACAGGGACACTTCCGAGTCTATCCCTTCCGTAATGTCATACACATATACCAAAAACAACACAGGTCCTAGGACTGACCCCTGTGGAACCCCGCTCGTCACAGGCGCCCACTCTGACACCTCGTCACGTACCATGATTCGTTGTTGCCTCCCTGTCAGGTATTCTCTGATCCATTGCAGTGCCTTTCCTGTTATGAGTGCCTGATCCTCTAGTTTTTGCATTAACCTCTTGTGAGGAACTGTGTCGAAGGCCCTCTTGCAGTCCAAGAAAATGCAGTCGATCCACCCCTCTCTCTCGTGTCTTGCTTCTGTTACCATGTAATAAAACTCCAGCAGGTTTGTGACGCAGGATTTTCCTTCCCTGAAACCGTGCTGGTAGTCGTTTATAAGCTTGTATCTTTCTAGGTGTTCCACCACTCTCCTCCTGATGATCTTCTCCATGACTTTGCATGCTATACACGTTAATGACACAGCTCTGTAGTTTAATGCCTCGTGTCTATCTCCTTTCTTAAAAATTGGGACTACATTTGGCATCTTCCATACCTCAGGTAGTTGCCCAGTTTCAATGGATGTGTTGAAAGATTTTTGTTAGTGGCAAACACAGCATCTTTGTTCCCTCTCTAAGGACCCATGGAGAGATGTCTGATCCCACCGCCTTTGAGGTATCAAGTTCTCATAACAGCTTCTTCACCTCCTCCTCGGTTGTGTGTATTTCATCCAGCACTTGTTAGTGTACCTCCCTATTCTGACTTTCTAGAGTCCTTCCTGTCTCCACTGTAAATACTTCTTTAAATCTCATGTTCAGCTCCTCGCATACCTCTTGGTCGTTTCTTGTGAACTCCCCACCTTCCTTCCTTAGCCTGATTACCTGGTCCTTGACTGTTGTTTTTCTCCTGATGTGGCTGTACAACAGCTTCGGGCCAGACCTGACTTTCGATTCTGTCATTTTCGTATTGTCGCTGAGCCTCCCTTCTTATCTGTGCATATTCGTTTCTGGCTCTTCGTCTAATCTCTCTATTTTCCTGGGTCCTTTGTCTTCTGTACTTTTTCCATTCTCTAGTGCACTTAGTTTTTTGCCTCCCTACACTTTTGGGTGAACCAAGGACTCGTTCTGGTCTTCCCATTATTTCTGTTTCCCTTGGGATCAAACCTCTCCTCTGCCTGCTTGCATTTTGTTGTCACATAGTCCATCATTTCTTTTACTGGGTTTCCTGTATGTATGTGTGTCTGGAATATTTTATTTATTACTTGCTGCTGAATTACCTTTTGGTCCCGTTGTTTTGTAAATGCTTCAACTTCCTTCCAAGCATGTGAATATTGTCTTCCCTGTGGAGTTCTCGCTTCGTTGCTAGTGTATGTAACATGGAGCAGTCACATGCGTATTAAACACTCACACAAATATGGTAGGATTTATTAGCCATGGAGTGTACAGTGTTTTAATGTGAAGAGGTAGTGACTCGTCCAGTTTCTCTACCAGTTTTTTGTATGCCCTCTTAGCATACATAACTATCAATTCCCGATTCTTCCTCTGGCTGAATCATTTATATTTCACCTCCATCTTCCTGTTTGTCTTGCTTTCTAAACTTTTTACTAAGAGAGCCAGTAGCTTTCATCGTTCCTCCATCTATCTTCTCAACATTCATGTCACTTTTTTTTTTTAGCATTGTACACACCTGTTTACCTTTCATTACTCATCTTGTTGCCATGCCTTTCGTTAGTACCATTTTACTATACACTATTTTTCCTTTTCGCTACCCTTCAGTGTTTACAATGAAAGCCTAGTTTTTATTTATTGAGGTTGTTACAAGTGAGATATTTGTTAAAAGACAATTATGAACTTTTAGCTACTCTCTCCCCACCACCATATTCAGTGAGTCACTGGTTGTCTCCGTCAACTGTTGGGGTATCCCACTGCTTCAGTGGGTGAGTGACACTTCAGAAAGGCTGGTGGTTGGCACCATGGTGTTGGCACTGTAGACGTGCGTGTTGCAACATACACGCAAAGCTAGAAATTGCATCATTAGTCATTCACAACCATAAAACAAAGTATGTAATACCGTCAAGTTGATGAATAAGAGACATGGACAGTATTTGTGTAATTTTATCTAGATGTTTTGCCCGGTGTCAGACTAGTCAAGCTTTCTCTGCAACAACAACTTTATCAAAGATATCCAGGAGTTTTACATGTCTTATTCAACAATTCGTTCAACAGGTGTTGTTCATATCCTGTACTGTCCAACAGGCGTTCATATCCTGTACCGTCCAACAGGCGTTCATATCCTGTACCGTTCAACAGGCGTTCATATCCTGTACCGTTCAACAGGCGTTCATATCCTGTACCGTCCAACAGGCGTTCATATCCTGTACCGTTCAACAGGTGTTGTTATCCTGTACCGTCCAACAGGTGTGTTTAAACAGTATATCCGTGCTTGAATTTAATATACTAAGAGCTGGCGATGTCGTTACTGTCAACTGGTGAGGTGTGAGTGCGCGTGTGGGGGTGAGATAGAAAATACCGACTTATATATATATATATATATATATATATATATATATATATATATATATATATATATATATATATATATATATATATATATATATATATAAACATTGTACGTCCACAGAAGGACTCGAACATGCAAACTCTGTATCAGAGTCCACAGCCAGACCTCAGACCTCAGAGGTCTGAGGTCTGGCTCCGTGGTAAAGTACTGTGGACTCTGATACAGAGTTTGCAGGTTCGAGTCCTGCTGTGGACATAGAGACAATGTAAATAATTTCGCCTGTTTGCGAATTGTTAAGTGTATATGTATGTATATATATATGTATGTATATATATATATATATATAATTTCTGTCAACACACCGGCAGTATCCCACCAAGGCGGGGTGGCCCAAAAGGAAAAACGAAAGTTTCGCCTTTTATATTTAGTAATATTTACAGGAGAAGGGGTTACTAGCCCCTTGCTCCCGGCATTTTAGTCGCCTCTAACGACACGCATGGCTTACGGAGGAAGAATTCTGTTCCACTTCCCCATGGAAATTATATACTGCGCAAACAGGTGAAATATATATATATACATATATATATATATAATATATATATATATATATATATATATATATATATATATATATATATAATATATATATATATATATATATATATATATATATATATATATATATATATATATATATATATATATATATATATATATATATATATATTTATTTATTTATTTTCATTCATTCTAGGTGCAAATATAAAAAGCTCTTTATATTTTATTACACGATCCTGAGAACCTCTCCTCTCTCCTTTTCTGTCTTCCCACATGACAGGAATATCAGTGTTTTTTTACACGTTCCTGTCATGTGGGAAGACAGAAGCATGTGTGTGTGTGTTTTGGTTCTGTCAGTCTGTTGAGGCTGTCTGTCTGTTGCTCTCGCTCAGCATCCATGCTTGGTGCTGGTGAGGGCCCCCGAGTCAAGAAATTGGAGCCGTCCTCCAGTTCCTTGGATCAACCATGATTGCCTCCCATTTTCCCAGGCGTTGTATGACCCCTGTATGTTTAATGCTTCCCCATTATAACAATGCTGATAATAATATTAATAAATAACAATGAAAAGAGGACAAAAAATGGTATATATTTCTTGTCACTAAGAGTAAACAGAGCCGAGTTAATTTAACAGGGCTTATTTTTCGCCTAATCTTCTGTATACCTGAAAGAAACTTTGAGTTGATCTTAGATTCCTTCATAACTTTAATTTCATATTTTCTTTCGGTTTTTCTAATTTTTTGACCTCTCTTAAACTGAATATATTGTCCAATCAGGTGACCTCTCATCTCTTTGTACTCGACTGTAAATGCCTTTATTTTCACCCAAGATGTTTGAAATCTGTTTATTCTTTGAGGGATCATTCATGTGTGATCTAAATTCTGTATTAGGAACATGTGCAGTTTGGCAGCGTTTTGGAATGTCATATTGACAGCAATTACAACCTAACCGGCCTAGCTCTAGATAGTCCGAAGTCAGGCTACACCAGTCTCAGGTCAGGCTACACCAGTCTCAAGTCAGGCTACACCAGTCTCAGGTCAGGCTACACCAGTCTCAAGCCAGGCTACACCAGTCTCAAGCCAGGCTACACCAGTCTCAAGCCAGGCTACACCAGTCTCAAGCCAGGTTACACCAGTCTCAAGCCAGGCTACACCAGTCTCAAGTCAGGCTACACCAGTCTCAGGTCAGGCTACACCAGTCTCAAGCCAGGCTACACCAGTCTCAGGTCAGGCTACACCAGTCTCAGGTCAGGCTACACCAGTCTCAGGTCAGGCTACACCAGTCTCAGGTCAGGCTACACCAGTCTCAGGTCAGGCTACACCAGTCTGAAGTCAGGCTACACCAGTCTCAGGTCAGGCTACACCAGTCTGAAGTCAGGCTACACCAGTCTCAGGTCAGGCTACACCAGTCTCAAGCCAGGTTACACCAGTCTCAAGCCAGGTTACACCAGTCTCAAGCCAGGTTACACCAGTCTCAAGCCAGGCTACACCAGTCTCAAGCCAGGTTACACCAGTCTCAAGCCAGGTTACACCAGTCTAAACTACTCAGGTAATCCCTGAGTCCTATAATCTGTAGCGGGGAAATTGGGGACCTTAACTTTATCGTTATGAAGTTAATTTCCAGGATATATTAAAGCTAAGTGATCTGTGATCGCTTTCTCCAGGCTCTTCACTAACCTCAAAAATATCTGTTGGAGAATCTTTGTTGGCCAGAGCCAAGTCCAACAGGTTATTCCTCTAGTTGGTTCTGACATAAACTGTTTTAAAAAAGCAGTTTTGAACCAAGTCAGTCACTTGTTATTGTAACAGTTGCTAATTCTGGCCTGTTTTCTCTCCCCCCCGTTGTGTAGTTATGGACACTTGTACACTTGTGCACTTGTACACTTGTACACTTGGTTTAGAAAGAAATGTAGGCAAATACTAGGATATATTTATTAGAAAACATTTAGGTCCTGGGACTTAGATCACTTCTAACATACAGAGGTACCAGGACCGAAACGTTTTCTAATGAATGTCCTAGTGTTTGCTGAAGTTTCTTACTAAACCAATTTGTTGGTATTTGTTACGAAGGTTTATACCAGTTGTACACTTGTTCTGGTGTAAGGTCTTATACCAGTTGTACACTTGTTCTGGTGTAAGGTCTTATACCAGTTGTACACTTGTTCTGGTGTGAGGTCTTCTACCAGTTGTACACTTGTTCTGGTGTAAGGTCTTATACCAGTTGTACACTTGTTCTGGTGTAAGGTCTTATACCAGTTGTACACTTGTTCTGGTGTAAGGTCTTATACCAGTTGTACACTTGTTCTGGTGTGAGGTCTTATACCAGTTGTACACTTGTTCTGGTGTAAGGTCTTATACCAGTTGTACACTTGTTCTGGTGTAAGGTCTTGTACCAGTTGTACACTTGTTCTGGTGTAATACCAGGTCACTTGTTCTGGTGTGATATACCAGTTGTACACTTGTTCTGGTGTAAGGTCTTGTACCAGTTGTACACTTGTTCTGGTGTAAGGTCTTGTACCAGTTGTACACTTGTTCTGGTGTGATGTCTTATACCAGTTGTACACTTGTTCTGGTGTAAGGTCTTGTACACTTGTTCTGGTGTAGTTGTACACTTGTTCTGGTGTGAGGTCTTATACCAGTTGTACACTTGTTCTGGTGTAAGGTCTTATACCAGTTGTACACTTGTTCTGGTGTAAGGTCTTGTACCAGTTGTACACTTGTTCTGGTGTAAGGTCTTATACCAGTTGTACACTTGTTCTGGTGTAAGGTCTTATACCAGTTGTACACTTGTTCTGGTGTAAGGTCTTCTACCAGTTGTACACTTGTTCTGGTGTAAGGTCTTATACCAGTTGTACACTTGTTCTGGTGTAAGGTCTTATACCAGTTGTACACTTGTTCTGGTGTAAGGTCTTATACCAGTTGTACACTTGTTCTGGTGTAAGGTCTTATACCAGTTGTACACTTGTTCTGGTGTAAGGTCTTCTACCAGTTGTACACTTGTTCTGGTGTAAGGTCTTATATCAGTTGTACACTTGTTCTGGTGTAAGGTCTTATACCAGTTATACACTTGTTCTGGTGTAAGGTCTTATACCAGTTGTACACTTGTTCTGGTGTAAGGTCTTATACCAGTTGTACACTTGTTCTGGTGTAAGGTCTTATACCAGTTGTACACTTGTTCTGGTGTAAGGTCTTGTACCAGTTGTACACTTGTTCTGGTGTAAGGTCTTGTACCAGTTGTACACTTGTTCTGGTGTAAGGTCTTGTACCAGTTGTACACTTGTTCTGGTGTAAGGTCTTGTACCAGTTGTACACTTGTTCTGGTGTAAGGTCTTGTACCAGTTGTACACTTGTTCTGGTGTAAGGTCTTCTACCAGTTGTACACTTGTTCTGGTGTGAGGTCTTGTACCAGTTGTACACTTGTTCTGGTGTGAGGTCTTATACCAGTTGTACACTTGTTCTGGTGTAAGGTCTTCTACCAGTTGTACACTTGTTCTGGTGTAAGGTCTTATACCAGTTGTACACTTGTTCTGGTGTAAGGTCTTATACCAGTTGTACACTTGTTCTGGTGTAAGGTCTTGTACCAGTTGTACACTTGTTCTGGTGTAAGGTCTTGTACCAGTTGTACACTTGTTCTGGTGTGAGGTCTTATACCAGTTGTACACTTGTTCTCGTGTGAGGTCTTGTACCAAGGTCTTATACCAGTACACTTGTTCTGGTGTAAGGTCTTATACCAGTTGTACACTTGTTCTGGTGTAAGGTCTTATACCAGTTGTACACTTGTTCTGGTGTAAGGTCTTGTACCAGTTGTACACTTGTTCTGGTGTAAGGTCTTATACCAGTTGTACACTTGTTCTGGTGTAAGGTCTTGTACCAGTTGTACACTTGTTCTGGTGTAAGGTCTTATACCAGTTGTACACTTGTTCTGGTGTAAGGTCTTGTACCAGTTGTACACTTGTTCTGGTGTAAGGTCTTGTACCAGTTGTACACTTGTTCTGGTGTAAGGTCTTGTACCAGTTGTACACTTGTTCTGGTGTAAGGTCTTATACCAGTTGTACACTTGTTCTGGTGTAAGGTCTTATACCAGTTGTACACTTGTTCTGGTGTAAGGTCTTGTACCAGTTGTACACTTGTTCTGGTGTAAGGTCTTATACCAGTTGTACACTTGTTCTGGTGTAAGGTCTTATACCAGTTGTACACTTGTTCTGGTGTAAGGTCTTGTACCAGTTGTACACTTGTTCTGGTGTAAGGTCTTGTACCAGTTGTACACTTGTTCTGGTGTGAGGTCTTGTACCAGTTGTACACTTGTTCTGGTGTAAGGTCTTGTACCAGTTGTACACTTGTTCTGGTGTAAGGTCTTATACCAGTTGTACACTTGTTCTGGTGTAAGGTCTTGTACCAGTTGTACACTTGTTCTGGTGTAAGGTCTTGTACCAGTTGTACACTTGTTCTGGTGTAAGGTCTTGTACCAGTTGTACACTTGTTCTGGTGTAAGGTCTTATACCAGTTGTACACTTGTTCTGGTGTAAGGTCTTGTACCAGTTGTACACTTGTTCTGGTGTAAGGTCTTGTACCAGTTGTACACTTGTTCTGGTGTAAGGTCTTGTACCAGTTGTACACTTGTTCTGGTGTAAGGTCTTGTACCAGTTGTACACTTGTTCTGGTGTAAGGTCTTGTACCAGTTGTACACTTGTTCTGGTGTAAGGTCTTATACCAGTTGTACACTTGTTCTGGTGTAAGGTCTTATACCAGTTGTACACTTGTTCTGGTGTAAGGTCTTATACCAGTTGTACACTTGTTCTGGTGTAAGGTCTTATACCAGTTGTACACTTGTTCTGGTGTAAGGTCTTATACCAGTTGTACACTTGTTCTGGTGTAAGGTCTTATACCAGTTGTACACTTGTTCTGGTGTAAGGTCTTATACCAGTTGTACACTTGTTCTGGTGTAAGGTCTTGTAGCAGTTGTACACTTGTTCTGGTGTAAGGTCTTATACCAGTTGTACACTTGTTCTGGTGTAAGGTCTTGTACCAGTTGTACACTTGTTCTGGTGTAAGGTCTTATACCAGTTATACACTTGTTCTGGTGTAAGGTCTTATACCAGTTGTACACTTGTTCTGGTGTAAGGTCTTATACCAGTTGTACACTTGTTCTGGTGTAAGGTCTTATACCAGTTATACACTTGTTCTGGTGTAAGGTCTTATACCAGTTGTACACTTGTTCTGGTGTAAGGTCTTATACCAGTTATACACTTGTTCTGGTGTAAGGTCTTATACCAGTTGTACACTTGTTCTGGTGTAAGGTCTTATACCAGTTGTACACTTGTTCTGGTGTAAGGTCTTATACCAGTTATACACTTGTTCTGGTGTAAGGTCTTCTACCAGTTGTACACTTGTTCTGGTGTAAGGTCTTATACCAGTTGTACACTTGTTCTGGTGTAAGGTCTTATACCAGTTATACACTTGTTCTGGTGTAAGGTCTTCTACCAGTTGTACACTTGTTCTGGTGTAAGGTCTTATACCAGTTATACACTTGTTCTGGTGTAAGGTCTTATACCAGTTGTACACTTGTTCTGGTGTAAGGTCTTATACCAGTTGTACACTTGTTCTGGTGTAAGGTCTTGTACCAGTTATACACTTGTTCTGGTGTAAGGTCTTATACCAGTTGTACACTTGTTCTGGTGTAAGGTCTTATACCAGTTATACACTTGTTCTGGTGTAAGGTCTTATACCAGTTGTACACTTGTTCTGGTGTAAGGTCTTATACCAGTTATACACTTGTTCTGGTGTAAGGTCTTGTACCAGTTGTACACTTGTTCTGGTGTAAGGTCTTATACCAGTTATACACTTGTTCTGGTGTAAGGTCTTATACCAGTTGTACACTTGTTCTGTTGTAAGGTCTTATACCAGTTGTACACTTGTTCTGGTGTAAGGTCTTGTACCAGTTGTACACTTGTTCTGGTGTAAGGTCTTATACCAGTTGTACACTTGTTCTGGTGTAAGGTCTTGTACCAGTTGTACACTTGTTCTGGTGTAAGGTCTTATACCAGTTATACACTTGTTCTGGTGTAAGGTCTTCTACCAGTTGTACACTTGTTCTGGTGTAAGGTCTTATACCAGTTATACACTTGTTCTGGTGTAAGGTCTTATACCAGTTGTACACTTGTTCTGGTGTAAGGTCTTATACCAGTTATACACTTGTTCTGGTGTAAGGTCTTCTACCAGTTGTAAACTTGTTCTGGTGTAAGGTCTTGTACCAGTTGTACACTTGTTCTGGTGTAAGGTCTTCTACCAGTTGTACACTTGTTCTGGTGTAAGGTCTTATACCAGTTGTACACTTGTTCTGGTGTAAGGTCTTGTACCAGTTGTACACTTGTTCTGGTGTAAGGTCTTGTACCAGTTGTACACTTGTTCTGGTGTAAGGTCTTCTACCAGTTGTACACTTGTTCTGGTGTAAGGTCTTATACCAGTTGTACACTTGTTCTGGTGTAAGGTCTTGTACCAGTTGTACACTTGTTCTGGTGTAAGGTCTTGTACCAGTTGTACACTTGTTCTGGTGTAAGGTCTTATACCAGTTGTACACTTGTTCTGGTGTAAGGTCTTATACCAGTTGTACACTTGTTCTGGTGTAAGGTCTTGTACCAGTTGTACACTTGTTCTGGTGTAAGGTCTTGTACCAGTTATACACTTGTTCTGGTGTAAGGTCTTATACCAGTTGTACACTTGTTCTGGTGTAAGGTCTTATACCAGTTGTACACTTGTTCTGGTGTAAGGTCTTGTACCAGTTGTACACTTGTTCTGGTGTAAGGTCTTGTACCAGTACACTTGTTCTGGTGTAAGGTCTTACCAGTTGTACACTTGTTCTGGTGTAAGGTCTTATACTTCTCATGTTGTACACTTGTTCTGGTGTAAGGTCTTATACCAGTTGTACACTTGTTCTGGTGTAAGGTCTTGTACCAGTTGTACACTTGTTCTGGTGTAAGGTCTTGTACCAGTTGTACACTTGTTCTGGTGTAAGGTCTTATACCAGTTGTACACTTGTTCTGGTGTAAGGTCTTCTACCAGTTGTACACTTGTTCTGGTGTAAGGTCTTATACCAGTTGTACACTTGTTCTGGTGTAAGGTCTTGTACCAGTTGTACACTTGTTCTGGTGTAAGGTCTTATACCAGTTGTACACTTGTTCTGGTGTAAGGTCTTATACCAGTTGTACACTTGTTCTGGTGTAAGGTCTTGTACCAGTTGTACACTTGTTCTGGTGTAAGGTCTTGTACCAGTTGTACACTTGTTCTGGTGTATACATACTTTGGAAGCTTATACTGAGTTCTTCTCATGCTTCTCTATCCACAACAATTTATTGTTTTCTACGTTCCTTTCTTCAATCTCATTACTGGATTCTTGTCATTTTCAGTCGAATGTACTTACGAAATAGCTTTATTGCGATCTTTTATTACCTTTGTGTATTGTGGGTTAAAGCCGCTGTTAACTGTGTGTGTGTGTGTGTGTGTGTGTGTGTGTGTGTGTGTGTACTCACCTAGTTGAGGTTGCAGGGGCCGAGTCCGAGCTCCTGGCCCCGCCTCTTTACTGATCGCCACTAGGTCACTCTCCCTGAACCGTGAGCTTTATCATACCTCTGCTTAAAGCTATGTATGAATCCTGCCTCCACTACATCGCTTCCCAAACTATTCCACTTCCTGACTACTCTGTGGCTGAAGAAATACTTCCTAACATCCCTGTGATTCATCTGTGTCTTCAGCTTCCAACTGTGTCCCCTTGTTACTGTGTCCAATCTCTAGAACATCCTGTCTTTGCCCACCTTGTCAATTCCTCTCAGTATTTTGTATGTCGTTATCATGTCCCCCCTATCTCTCCTGTCCTCCAGTGTCGTCAGGTTAATTTCCCTTAACCTCTCCTCGTAGGACATACCTCTTAGCTCTGGGACTAGTCTTGTTGCAAACCTTTGCACTTTCTCTAGTTTCTTTACGTGCTTGGCTAGGTGTGGGTTCCAAACTGGTGCCGCATACTCCAATATGGGCCTAACGTACACGGTGTACAGGGTCCTGAATGATTCCTTATTAAGATGTCGGAATGCTGTTCTGAGGTTTGCTAGGCGCCCATATGCTGCAGCAGTTATTTGGTTGATGTGCTCTTCAGGAGATGTGCCTGGTGTTATACTCACCCCAAGATCTTTTTCCTTGAGTGAGGTTTGTAGTCTCTGGCCCCCTAGACTACTCCGTCTGCGGTCTTCTTTGCCCTTCCCCAATCTTCATGACTTTGCACTTGGTGGGATTGAACTCCAGGAGCCAATTGCTGGACCAGGTCTGCAACGTGTGTGTGTGTGTGTGTGTGTGTGTGTGTGTGTGTGTGTGTGTGTGTGTGTGTGTGTGTGTGTGTGTGTGTGTGTGCGTGTGCGAGAGAGAGAGAGAGAAGGGATAAAACAAGGGTCTGTTTCCCAGCATCTTTGGCTGAGGTAATCCATCTTGTTTTTCGACCATCTCATATTCCCATTGTGTTTCGTTCAGGAATTTTCTCTCTCCGCCCAGTCATCCTTATTTTTTTCTTCTGATGTGTGTCGGTGGATGGATGTGTGGGTGGGTGTGTGGGTGGGTGTGGGTGTTGCTAGGGTTGCCAGGGGGTTGCTGGCACTGGTAATGTCATTTCGAGGCTTAACCTCTCCCCCTCCCCAACCCAATCGATACTGTTACCTCACTCCCTAGCTTACATTCCTTTATTTTCTCTCTCATTCCCCTACCTCACCAGTCTGCCCTCTCTCACCAGTCTCCCCTACCTACCTAGAGTCTACCTGGAGGGTATTCCGGGGATCAACGCCCCCGCGGCCCGGTCCATGATCAGGCTTTCTGGTGGCTCAGGGCTTGATCAACGAGGCTGTTACTGCTGGCCGCACGTAGTCCAACGTACGAATCACAGCCCGGCTGATCCGGCACCGACTTTAGGTATCTGTCCAGCTCCCTCTTAGAGACAACCAGGGGTATACTGATAATTCCCCTTATGGCTGGTGGGAGGCTGTTGAACAGTCTTGGGCCCCGGACACTTATTGTGTTTTCTCTTAGTGTACTAATGGCGCCCCTACTTTTCACTGGGGGTATGTTGCATCGCCTGCCAAGTCTTGCTCTCGTAGGGAGTGATTTCTGTGTGCAGATTAGGGACCTGTCCCTCCAGGATCTTCCAGGTGTAGACTATCACGTATCTCTCGCCTGCGCTCCACTGAGTACAAGCGTTCCCAGTAGTTACGGTATTTGATGGAACTTATATGTGCAGTAAAGGTTCTCTGTACATTCTCTAGATCTGCAATTTCACCTGCCTTGAATGGAGATGGAGAACAAGTGATTTAAAAATGATCTTTACTGGCTTGGCATCTCTTGTCTTGAATGTTTTCATTAGCCATCCTATCACTTTCCTCGTAGATGTGATAGTGGCACTGTTTTAATCCTTGAGGTGAGATCCTCAGACAATACCACTCCTAGGTTCTTCACATTACTTTTCCACTCCATTGTGTGATTAGAGTTTGTAGTATGCTCAGTTCTAGCTATTATTTCCTCTAGTTTTCCAAAACGGAGTACTGTATTTGGAATTTGTCTTAATTGAACGTCATATTGTTCTCCGTTGCCCGTTGGAAAACTTGGTTTATATCTTCTTGGAGATCTGCCGTGTCCTCAGTGGACACTCATGCAGATCCTAGTATCGTCTGCAAATTAAGATAAAGTGCTATGGTTTACATCTCTGTCTGATATGAGGATGAGGAACAGGATAGGTGCGAGTACTGTGCCTTGTGGAACAGAGCTCTTCACTATGGCAGCTTCCGATTTAACTCTGTTTACCATTACTCTTTGTGTTCCATTGATTAGAAAGTTGAAGATCCATCTGCCTACTTTGCCAGTTATCCCCTTACCACACATTGTGTGCTATTACACCATGATCACTCTTGCCAAAGGCTTTTGCAAAATCTGTGTATACTACATCTGCATTCTGTTTGTTTTCCAGTGCATCCGAGACCATATCATAATGGTCCAGTAGTTGCGAGAGGCAGGAGCGACCTACTCTGAACCCATATTAACCTGGATTGTGCAATTGTTGGGAGTCCAGGTGGTTTGCTGTCCTACTTCTTAGAACTCTTTCAAAGATTTTTATGATGTGGGAAGTTAAAACTATTGGTCTATAGTTCTCAGCTACTGCTTTGCTGCCGCCTTGATGGAGTGCGGCTATATCCGTTGTTTTCAGTGACTGTGGAATCTCACCTGTGTCTAAGCTCCTCCGTAGCATAATTAGGGCCCGTGAGAGGAATTTCTTGCAGTTCTTATTGAACGCAGAGTTCCACGAGTCTGGGCCTGGGGCTGAGCGCCTCCCTCACTCCCCTCCCTCACTCCCCTCCTTCACTCCCCTCCCTCCCTAACCCCCCTCCCTTACCCCCCTCCCTTACCCCCCTCCCTTACCCCCCTCCCTTACCCCCCCCTCCCCCCTTACCCCCCTCCCTAACCCCCCTCCCTTACCCCCCTCCCTTACCCCCCTCCCTTACCCCCCTCCCTTACCCCCCTCCCTTACCCCCCTCCCTTACCCCCCTCCCTTACCCCCCTCCCTTACCCCCCTCCCTTACCCTGTCTATCTTTGATGTGATATGCTGAGTAATTTTGACTTGCATGTTCGTGTAGTATACTATCATCTTCACCAGATGCCAGATCAACCAGGCTGTGATGGATATGTAGGGCAGCGGGCCTCCAGCAGCAACAGCCTGGTTGATCAGGCAAGCACCATACCAGCCTGGCCCATGGTCGGGCTCCGAGAGTAGTAAGACTCTTGAATCTCATCAAGGGTAAAGCTATAAGGTACCTGTGTAGTTTAGGTATATTATCACCTGTGTAGCGTGGGTATACTATCACATGTGTAGCGTGGGTATACTATCACCTGTGTAGTGTGGGTATTCTATCACCTGTGTAGTGTAGGTATTCTATCACCCGTGTAGTGTAGGTATACTATCATCTGTGTAGTGTAGGTATACTATCATCTGTGTAGTGTAGGTGTACTATCACCTGTGTAGTGTAGGTATACTATCATCTGTGTAGTGTAGGTATACTATCACCTGTGTAGTGTAGGTATACTATCACCTGTGTAGTGTAGGTATACTATCACCTGTGTAGTGTAGGTATACTATCACCTGTGTAGTGTAGGTATACTATCACCTGTGTAGTGTAGGTATTCTATCACCTGTGTAGTGTAGGTATACTATCACCTGTGTAGTGTAGGTATACTATCACCTGTGTAGTGTAGGTATACTATCACCTGTGTAGTGTAGGTATACTATCACCTGTGTAGCGTATATCACCTGTGTAGTGTAGGTATACTATCACCTGTGTAGTGTAGGTATACTATCACCTGTGTAGTGTAGGTATACTATCACGTGTGTAGTGTGGGTATACTATCAACTGTGTAGTGTGGGTATACTATCACCTGTGTAGTGTGGGTATACTATTACCTGTGTAGTGTGGGTATACTATTACCTGTGTAGTGTAGGTAAACTATCACCTGTGTAGTGTAGGTAAACTATCACCTGTGTAGTATAGGTATACTATCACCTGTGTAGTGTACGTACACTATCACCTGTGTAGGTATACTATTACCTGTGTAGGTATACTATCACCTGTGTAGTGTAAGTATACTATCACCTGTGTAGTGTAAGTATACTATCACCTGTGTAGTGTAGTATACTATCACCTGTGTAGGTATACTATCACCTGTGTAGGTATACTATTACCTGTGTGGGTATACTATCACCTGTGTAGTGTAGTTATACTATCACCTGTGTAGTGTAGTTATACTATCACCTGTGTAGTGTAGGTATACTATCACCTGTGTAGTGTAAGTATACTATCACCTGTGTAGTGTAGGTATACTATCACCTGTGTAGGTATACTATCACCTGTGTAGTGTAGGTATACTATCACCTGTGTAGTGTAGGTATACTATCACCTGTGTAGTGTAGTATACTATCACCTGTGTAGTGTAGGTATACTATCACCTGTGTAGTGTAGGTATACTATCACCTGTGTAGTGTAGGTATACTATCACCTGTGTAGTGTAGTATACTATCACCTGTGTAGTGTAGGTATACTATCACCTGTGTAGTGTAGGTATACTATCACCTGTGTAGTGTAGGTATACTATCACCTGTGTAGGTATACTATTACCTGTGTAGTGTAGGTATACTATCACCTGTGTAGTGTAGTATACTATCACCTGTGAAGTGTAGGTATACTATCACCTGTGTAGTGTAGTATACTATCACCTGTGTAGTGTAGGTATACTATCACCTGTGTAGTGTAGGTATACTATCACCTGTGTAGTGTAGGTATACTATCACCTGTGTAGTGTAGGTATAATATCACCTGTGTAGTGTAGGTATACTATCACCTGTGTAGTGTAGGTATAATATCACCTGTGTAGTGTAGGTATAATATCACCTGTGTAGTGTAGGTATACTATCACCTGTGTAGTGTAGGTATAATATCACCTGTGTAGTGTAGGTATACTATCACCTGTGTAGGTATACTATCACCTGTGTAGGTATACTATCACCTGTGTAGTGTAGGTATAATATCACCTGTGTAGTGTAGGTATACTATCGCCTGTGTAGGTATACTATCACCTGTGTAGTGTAGGTATACTATCACCTGTGTAGTGTAGGTATACTATCGCCTGTGTAGGTATACTATCACCTGTGTAGTGTAGGTATAATATCACCTGTGTAGTGTAGGTATACTATCACCTGTGTAGTGTAGGTATACTATCACTTGTGTAGTGTAGGTATACTATCACTTGTGTAGTGTAGTATACTATCACTTGTGTAGTGTAGTATACTATCACTTGTGTAGTGTAGGTATACTATCACTTGTGTAGTGTAGGTATATCACTTGTGTAGTGTAGTATACTATCACTTGTGTAGTGTAGTATACTATCACTTGTGTAGTGTAGGTATACT
This sequence comes from Cherax quadricarinatus, assembly GCF_038502225.1. Classification (NCBI taxonomy): domain Eukaryota; kingdom Metazoa; phylum Arthropoda; class Malacostraca; order Decapoda; family Parastacidae; genus Cherax; species Cherax quadricarinatus. Next base: position 10,272,559 of record NC_091336.1, read on the forward strand.
ATCACTTGTGTAGTGTAGGTATACTATCACTTGTGTAGTGTAGTATACCATCACTTGTGTAGTGTAGTATACTATCACTTGTGTAGTGTAGTATACTATCACTTGTGTAGTGTAGTATACCATCACTTGTGTAGTGTAGTATACTATCACTTGTGTAGTGTAGTATACTATCACTTGTGTAGTGTAGTATACTATCACTTGTGTAGTGTAGTATACCATCACTTGTGTAGTGTAGTATACTATCACTTGTGTAGTGTAGTATACCATCACTTGTGTAGTGTAGTATACTATCACTTGTGTAGTGTAGTATACTATCACTTGTGTAGTGTAGTATACTATCACTTGTGTAGTGTAGTATACTATCACCTGTGTAGTGTAGTATACTATCACTTGTGTAGTGTAGTATACCATCACTTGTGTAGTGTAGTATACTATCACTTGTGTAGTGTAGTATACTATCACTTGTGTAGTGTAGTATACTATCACTTGTGTAGTGTAGTATACTATCACTTGTGTAGTGTAGTATACCATCACTTGTGTAGTGTAGTATACTATCACTTGTGTAGTGTAGTATACCATCACTTGTGTAGTGTAGTATACCATCACTTGTGTAGTGTAGTATACTATCACTTGTGTAGTGTAGTATACTATCACTTGTGTAGTGTAGTATACTATCACCTGTGTAGTGTAGTATACTATCACTTGTGTAGTGTAGTATACTATCACCTGTGTAGTGTAGTATACTATCACTTGTGTAGTGTAGTATACTATCACTTGTGTAGTGTAGTATACTATCACTTGTGTAGTGTAGTATACTATCACTTGTGTAGTGTAGTATACTATCACTTGTGTAGTGTAGTATACTATCACTTGTGTAGTGTAGTATACTATCACTTGTGTAGTGTAGTATACTATCACCTGTGTAGTGTAGTATACTATCACTTGTGTAGTGTAGTATACTATCACTTGTGTAGTGTAGTATATTATCACCTGTGTAGTGTAGTATACTATCACTTGTGTAGTGTAGTATACTATCACTTGTGTAGTGTAGTATACTATCACTTGTGTAGTGTAGGTATACTATCACTTGTGTAGTGTAGGTATACTATCACCTGTGTAGTGTAGTATACTATCACCTGTGTAGTGTAGTATACTGTCACCTGTGTTGTAGATGAATGGTTCAGAGAACCGACACGTTGATAAATTAGACACATATGCAACTTCTTGGGATCTTAATACTTGGGAATTCTTCGCTTGCCTAACCCTTGGGCACGACCTACTTCCACACTGAACAAATGTGACACCACCTATGACTGCTGCACCTCTCCTGCCTACGGTATATAAGCTGCTTCTTGGCACATACGCTGTATTCTATTCAAGATTGATGGACTGACCACATCGACTCAAGGTTGAGGGACTGATTACCTCATTCTTCTCCTGTTTCTTCACGATTCTCCTTTGTATGGACTGATGAAGCCACTGTGGGGGCGAACCGTTTCCTCAATAAAGATACCCAAGAGTTGCACATGTGTCTAATTTATCAACTATCACCTGTGTAGTGTAGTATACTATCACCTGTGTAGTGTAGGTATACTATCACCTGTGTAGTGTAGGTGTACTATCACCTGTGTAGTGTAGGTATACTATCACCTGTGTAGTGTAGGTATAATATCACCTGTGTAGTGTAGTATACTATCACCTGTGTAGTGTAGGTATACTATCACCTGTGTAGTGTAGGTGTACTATCACCTGTGTAGTGTAGGTATACTATCACCTGTGTAGTGTAGGTATACTATCACCTGTGTAGTGTAGGTATACTATCACCTGTGTAGTGTAGGTATAATATCACCTGTGTAGTGTAGGTATACTATCACCTGTGTAGTGTAGGTATACTATCACCTGTGTAGTGTAGGTGTACTATCACCTGTGTAGTGTAGGTATACTATCACCTGTGTAGTGTAGGTATACTATCACCTGTGTAGTGTAGGTATACTATCACCTGTGTAGTGTAGGTGTACTATCACCTGTGTAGTGTAGGTATACTATCACCTGTGTAGTGTAGGTATAATATCACCTGTGTAGTGTAGGTATACTATCACCTGTGTAGTGTAGGTGTACTATCACCTGTGTAGTGTAGGTGTACTATCACCTGTGTAGTGTAGGTATACTATCACCTGTGTAGTGTAGGTATACTATCACCTGTGTAGTGTAGGTGTACTATCACCTGTGTAGTGTAGGTATACTATCACCTGTGTAGTGTAGGTATAATATCACCTGTGTAGTGTAGGTATACTATCACCTGTGTAGTGTAGGTGTACTATCACCTGTGTAGTGTAGGTATACTATCACCTGTGTAGTGTAGGTGTACTATCACCTGTGTAGTGTAGGTGTACTATCACCTGTGTAGTATACCATAACATGTGTAGTGTAGTACACCATCACCTGTGTAGTGTAGTATACCATCACCTGTGTAGTGTAGTATACTATCACTTGTGTAGTGTAGTATACCATCACTTGTGTAGTGTAGTATACCATCACTTGTGTAGTGTAGTATACTATCACTTGTGTAGTGTAGTATACTATCACTTGTGTAGTGTAGTATACTATCACTTGTGTAGTGTAGTATACTATCACCTGTGTAGTGTATTATACTATCACTTGTGTAGTGTAGTATACCATCATCTGTGTAGTGTAGTATACTATCACTTGTGTAGTGTAGTATACCATCATCTGTGTAGTGTAGTATACTATCACTTGTGTAGTGTAGTATACCATCACTTGTGTAGTGTAGTATACTATCACTTGTGTAGTGTAGTATACTATCACTTGTGTAGTGTAGTATACTATCACTTGTGTAGTGTAGTATACTATCACTTGTGTAGTGTAGTATACCATCACCTGTGTAGTGTAGTATACCATCACCTGTGTAGTGTAGTATACCATCACCTGTGTAGTGTAGTATACTATCATTTGTATAGTGTAGTATACTATCACTTGTGTAGTGTAGTATACCATCACCTGTGTAGTGTAGTATACCATCACCTGTGTAGTGTAGTATACCATCACCTGTGTAGTGTAGTATACTATCACTTGTATAGTGTAGTATACTATCACTTGTGTAGTGTAGTATACCATCACTTGTGTAGTGTAGTATACTATCACTTGTGTAGTGTAGTATACTATCACTTGTGTAGTGTAGTATACTATCACTTGTGTAGTGTAGTATACTATCACTTGTATAGTGTAGTATACCATCACCTGTGTAGTGTAGTATACTATCACTTGTATAGTGTAGTATACTATCACTTGTGTAGTGTAGTATACCATCACTTGTGTAGTGTAGTATACCATCACTTGTGTAGTGTAGTATACCATCACTTGTGTAGTGTAGTATACTATCACTTGTGTAGTATACTATCACTTGTATAGTGTAGTATACCATCACTTGTGTAGTGTAGTATACTATCACTTGTGTAGTGTAGTATACTATCACTTGTGTAGTGTAGTATACCATCACTTGTGTAGTGTAGTATACTATCACTTGTATAGTGTAGTATACTATCACTTGTGTAGTGTAGTATACCATCACTTGTGTAGTGTAGTATACTATCACTTGTGTAGTGTAGTATACTATCACTTGTGTAGTGTAGTATACTATCACTTGTGTAGTGTAGTATACTATCACCTGTGTAGTGTAGTATACTATCACTTGTGTAGTGTAGTATACTATCACCTGTGTAGTGTAGTATACTATCACCTGTGTAGTGTAGTATACTATCACTTGTGTAGTGTAGTATACTATCACCTGTGTAGTGTAGTATACTATCACCTGTGTAGTGTAGTATACTATCACTTGTGTAGTGTAGTATACTATCACTTGTGTAGTGTAGTATACTATCACCTGTGTAGTGTAGTATACTATCACTTGTGTAGTATACTATCACTTGTGTAGTGTAGTATACTATCACTTGTGTAGTATACTATCACTTGTGTAGTGTAGTATACTATCACTTGTGTAGTATACCATCACTTGTGTAGTATACTATCACTTGTGTAGTGTAGTATACTATCACTTGTGTAGTATACCATCACTTGTGTAGTGTAGTATACCATCATCTGTGTAGTGTAGTATACCATCACTTGTGTAGTATACCATCACTTGTGTAGTGTAGTATACCATCATCTGTGTAGTGTAGTATACTATCACTTGTGTAGTATACCATCACTTGTGTAGTGTAGTATACCATCATCTGTGTAGTGTAGTATACTATCACTTGTGTAGTGTAGTAAACTATCACTTGTGTAGTATACTATCACTTGTGTAGTGTAGTATACTATCACTTGTGTAGTGTAGTATACCATCACTTGTGTAGTGTAGTATACTATCACTTGTGTAGTGTAGTATACCATCACTTGTGTAGTGTAGTATACCATCACTTGTGTAGTGTAGTATACCATCACTTGTGTAGTATACCATCACTTGTGTAGTGTAGTATATCATCACCTGTGTAGTGTAGTATACTATCACTTGTGTAGTGTAGTATATCATCACCTGTGTAGTGTAGTATACTATCACTTGTGTAGTGTAGTATACCATCACTTGTGTAGTGTAGTATACCATCACCTGTGTAGTGTAGTATACCATCACTTGTGTAGTGTAGTATACCATCACTTGTGTAGTGTAGTATACTTGTACTGTAGTATACTTGTACTGTAGTATACTTGTACTGTAGTATACTTGTACTGTAGTATACTTGTACTGTAGTATACTTGTACTGTAGTATACTTGTACTGTAGTATACTTGTACTGTAGTATACAAATCCCTGACCACAGGAATCCCGGGTTACAGATCCTTACAAAATCTTCTTAACCTTCTTTCTCCTCAGCTTCCTTCTGTTATTCATTGATTCTCCTTTATCATTTACCCCTTTAAACACCCCTTTCTTGCCTAGATGTAATAAGGGAGAGAGCAGGTCCGGATACTTGCCACTTCACCCGATAATGGTATGAAGTGGCGGAGGGAGGAAATGTCATGGTGTAGTGCTGGGTGTAGAGACGAGGGGAGGAATTGAAGGGGGTGAGAGGGGAGATTGAGAGGTGAGGGGAAGTGAGGATGAGTGGGGAGAGAGGGAAGAGTGGATGGTAGAAATATTAAGTAGAGTACATGCAGTAAAGCGAAGCAACGCTGTCTCTTCTGTTTTGGATTAGCTTCTCCGTGCCTTTCTATTCCACAATCTTCTGTTTTATTCTTTTCTTTCCCTTCTGTTTCTCCTTCTCTTTTTTCCCCTCTTCCCCCTCCTCTTTCCTGTCCCTCTCCCCTCTCTGCTCTTCCATCACGTCCCTCCCATACTCGTTGCCTAGTACCATCACTAGTATTTCCTGGTCAGTGCTTATGCGTTAATTGACATTTCCTCCGTTACTGCTGTTGCCGTTACTGATACTGTTGTCGCTGTTACTGCTGTTGCCGTTACTGATACTGCTGTTGCTGTTACTGCTGTTGCCGTTACTGATACTGCTGTCGCTGTTACTGCTGTTGCCGTTACTGATACTGCTGTTGCTGTTACTGCTGTTGCCGTTACTGATACTGCTGTCGCTGTTACTGCTGTTGCCGTTACTGATAGTCCTGTCGCTGTTACTGCTGTTGCCGTTACTGATACTGCTGTTGCTGTTACTGCTGTTGCCGTTACTGTTACTGCTGTTGCCGTTACTGATACTGCTGTTCTGCTGTTGCCGTTACTGATGTTATTGCTGTTATGCGTCTGAAATTGTTACTGTTGTGCGTCTCCTGTTGTCGTTGTTGTACGTCTGTTGCCGTTACTATTGTGTGTCTGCTGTTGTCTTCACTGTTGTTTTGCGTGTGCTGTTGTTGTGCGCCTGATGTTATCGTTACTGTTGTGTGTCTGCTGTTATCGTTACTGTTGTGTGTCTGCTGTTATCGTTACTGTTGTGTGTCTGCTGTTATCGTTACTGTTGTGCGGCTGATGTTACCGTTACTGTTGTGCGCCTGATGTTATCGTTACTGTTGTGCGGCTGATGTTATCGTTACTGTTGTGCGCCTGATGTTATCGTTACTGTTGTGCGCCTGATGTTATCGTTACTGTTGTGCGGCTGATGTTATCGTTACTGTTGTGCGCCTGATGTTATCGTTACTGTTGTGCGGCTGATGTTACCGTTACTGTTGTGCGGCTGATGTTACCGTTACTGTTGTGCGGCTGATGTTATCGTTACTGTTGTGCGGCTGATGTTACCGTTACTGTTGTGCGGCTGATGTTATCGTTACTGTTGTGCGGCTGATGTTATCGTTACTGTTGTGCGCCTGATGTTATCGTTACTGTTGTGCGGCTGATGTTATCGTTACTGTTGTGCGCCTGATGTTATCGTTACTGTTGTGTCTGTTCTTCCTATTTTATCAATAAGTTAAACAGATAAACAATGTAAAACAGTGAAATAATTACGACTTATAAATATGTACCAAAAACATGTTAAAACGTGATTCAGGTAGCAGGAAAAACACGACTGCTTCCTATCCTACACCTGCTGCTTGCTATCCTACACCTGCTGCTTGCTATCCTACACCTGCTGCTTGCTATCCTACACCTGCTTGCTATCCTACACCTGCTTGCTATCCTACACCTGCTGCTTGCTATCCTACACCTGCTGCTTGCTATCCTACACCTGCTGCTTGCTATCCTACACCTGCTGCTTGCTATCCTACACCTGCTGCTTGCTATCCTACACCTGCTGCTTGCTATCCTACACCTGCTGCTTGCTATCCTACACCTGCTGCTTGCTATCCTACACCTGCTTGCTATCCTACACCTGCTGCTTGCTATCCTACACCTGCTGCTTGCTATCCTACACCTGCTGCTTGCTATCCTACACCTGCTGCTTGCTATCCTACACCTGCTTGCTATCCTACACCTGCTTGCTATCCTACACCTTGCTATCCTACACCTGCTGCTTGCTATCCTACACCTGCTTGCTATCCTACACCTGCTTGCTATCCTACACCTGCTGCTTGCTATCCTACACCTGCTGCTTGCTATTCTACACCTGCTGCTTGCTATCCTACACCTCCTGCTTGCTATCCTACACCTGCTTGCTATCCTACACCTGCTGCTTGCTATTCTACACCTGCTGCTTGCTATCCTACACCTGCTGCTTGCTATCCTACACCTGCTTGCTCTCCTACACCTGCTGCCTGACATAATGCTTGCTATCCTACACCTGCTACCTGACTTACTGCTTGCTCTCCTACACCTGCTGCCTGACTTACTGCTTGCTATCCTACACCTGCTTGCTATCCTACTGCTGCCTGACTTACTGCTTGCTATCCTACACCTGCTGCCTGAATTACTGCTTGCTATCCTACACCTGCTGCTTTTTATCCTACACCTGCTGCCTGACTTACTGCTTGCTATCCTACTGCTGCCTGACTTACTGCTTGCTATCCTACTGCTGCCTGACTTACTGCTTGCTATCCTACACCTGCTACCTGACTTACTGTTTGCTATCCTACACCTGCTACCTGACTTACTGCTTGCTATCCTACACCTGCTGCTTGATTTACTGCTTGCTATCCTACAAATGCTGCCTGACTTACTGCTTGCTATCCTACTGCTGCCTGACTTACTGCTTGCTATCCTACACCTGCTGCCTGACTTACTGCTTGCTATCCTACACCTGCTGCTTGACTTACTGCTTGCTATCCTACACCTGCTGTCTGACTTACTGCTTGCTATCCTACACCTGCCTGACTTACTGCTTGCTATCCTACACCTGCTGCCTGACTTACTGGTTGCTATCCTACACCTGCTGCTTGCTATCCTACACCTGCTGCCTGATTTACTGCTTGCTATCCTACACCTGCTTGCTATCCTACACCTGCTGCCTGACTTACTGCTTGCTATCCTACACCTGCTGCTTGACTTACTGCTTGCTCTCCTACACCTGCGGCCTGACTTCCTGCTTGCTATCCTACACCTGCTGCCTGACGTACTGCTTGCTATCCTACATCTGCTGCCTGACGTACTGCTTGCTATCCTACACCTGCCTGACGTACTGCTTGCTATCCTACACCTGCTGCCTGACTTACTGCTTGCTATCCTACACCTGCTGCCTGACTTACTGCTTGCTATCATACACCTGCTGCCTGACGTACTGCATGCTATCCTACACCTGCTGCCTGACGTACTGCTTGCTATCCTACACCTGCTGCTTGCTATCCTACACCTGCATGACTTACTGCTTGCAATCCTACACCTGCTGCTTGCTATCCTACACTTGCTGCCTGACTTACTGCTTGCTATCCTACGCCTGCTGCCTGACGTACTGCTTGCTATCCTACACCTGCGTGACTTAATGCTTGCTATCCTACACCTGCTGCCTGACGGACTGCTTGCTATCCTACACCTGCTGCCTGACTTACTGCTTGCTATCGTACACCTGCTGCCTGACTTACTGCTTGCTATCATACACCTGCTGCTTGCTATCCTAAACCTGCTGCCTGACTTACTGCTTGCTATCCTACACCTGCTGCTTGCTATCCTACACCTGCTGCCTGACTTACTGCTTGCTATCCTACACCTGCTCCCTGACTTACTGATTGCTATCCTACACCTGCTGCTTGCTATCCTACACCTGCTGCTTGCTATCGTACACCTGCCTGACTTACTGCTTGCTATCCTACACCTGCTGCCTGACTTACTGCTTGCTATCCTACACCTGCTGCTTGCTATCCTACACCTGCTGCCTGACTTACTGCTTGCTATCCTACACCTGCTTGCTATCCTACACCTGCTGCCTGACTTACTGCTTCCTCTCCTACACCTGCTGCTTGCTATCCTAAACCTGCTGCCTGACTTACTGCTTGCTATCCTACACCTGCTGCTTGCTATCCTACACCTGCTGCCTGACTTACTGCTTGCTATCCTTCACCTGCTGCCTGACTTACTGCTTGCTATCCTACACCTGCTGCTTGCTATCCTACACCTGCTTGCTATCCTACACCTGCTGCTTGCTATCCTACACCTGCTGCTTGCTCTCCTACACCTGCTTGCTCTCCTACACCTGCTGGTTGCTATCCTACACCTGCTGCTTGCTATCCTAAACCTGCTGCCTGACTTACTGCTTGCTATCCTACACCTGCTGCTTGCTATCCTACACCTGCTGCCTGACTTACTGCTTGCTATCCTACACCTGCTGCTTGCTATCCTACACCTGCTGCCTGATTTACTGCTTCCTATCCTACACCTGCTGCCTGACTTACTGCTTGCTATCCTACACCTGCTGCCTGACATACTGCTTGCTATCCTACACCTGCTGCCTGACTTACTGCTTGCTATCCTACACCTGCTGCTTGCTATCCTACACCTGCTGCCTGACTTACTGCTTCCTATCCTACACCTGCTGCCTGACTTACTGCGTGCTATCCTACACCTGCTGCCTGACTTACTGCTTGCTATCCTACACTTGCTGCCTGACTTACTGCTTGCTATCCTACACCTGCTGCCTGACATACTGCTTGCTATCCTCCACCTGCTGCTTGCTATCCTACACCTGCTGCCTGACTTACTGCTTGCTATCCTACACCTGCTGCTTGCTATCCTACACCTGCTGCCTGACGTACTGCTTGCTATCCTCCTGCTGCTTGCTATCCTACACCTGCTGCCTGACTTACTGCTTGCTATCCTACACCTGCTGCCTGACTTACTGCTTGCTGTCCTACACCTGCTGCTTGCTATCCTACACCTGCTGCCTGACGTACTGCTTGCTAATCTACACCTGCTGCCTGACTTACTGCTTGCTATCCTACACCTGCTGCCTGACTTACTGCTTGCTATCCTACACCTGCTGCCTGACTTACTGTTTGCTATCCTACACCTGCTTCCTGACTTACTGCTTGCTATCCTACACCTGCTGCCTGACTTACTGCTTGCTATCCTACACCTGCTGCCTGACTTACTGCTTGCTATCCTACACCTGCTGCCTGACGTACTGCTTGCTATCCACCTGCTGCCTGACGTACTGCTTGCTATCCTCCACCTGCTGCTTGCTATCCTACACCTGCCTGACGTACTGCTTGCTATCCTACACCTGCCTGACGTGCTGCTTGCTATCCTACACCTGCTGCCTGACTTACTGCTTGCTATTCTACACCTTCTGTCTGACTTGCTGCTTGCTATTCTACACCTGCTGCCTGACTTACTGCTTGCTATCCTACACCTGCTGCATGACGTACTGCTTGCTATCCTACACCTGCTGCTTGCTATCCTACACCTGCTGCCTGAATTACTGCTTGCTATCCTACACCTGCTGCCTGACTTACTGCTTGCTATCCTACACCTGCTGCCTGACTTACTGCTTGCTATCATACACCTGCTGCCTGACGTACTGCTTGCTATCCTACACCTGCTGCGTACTGCTTGCTATCCTACACCTGCTGCCTGACTTACTGCTTGCTATCCTACACCTGCTGCCTGACTTACTGCTTGCTATCCTACACCTGCTGCCTGACTTACTGCTTGCTATCCTACACCTGCTGCCTGACTTACTGCTTGCTATCCTACACCTACTGCCTGACTTACTGCTTGCTATCCTACACCTGCTGCCTGACTTACTGCTTGCTATCCTACACTTGCTGCCTGACTTACTGCTTGCTATCCTACACCTGCTGCCTGAATTACTGCTTACTATCATACACCTGCTGCCTGACTTACTGCTTGCTATCCTAAACCTGCTGCCTGACTTACTGCTTGCTATCCTACACTTGCTGCCTCACTTACTGCTTGCTATCATACACCTGCTGCCTGACTTACTGCTTGCTCTCCTAAACCTGCTACCTGACTTACTGCTTGCTATCCTACACCTGCTGCCTGACTTACTGCTTGCTATCCTACACTTGCTGCCTGACTTACTGCTTGCTATCCTACACTTGCTGCCTGACTTACTGCTTGCTATCATACACCTGCTGCCTGACTTACTGCTTGCTATCCTAAACCTGCTGCCTGACTTACTGCTTGCTATCCTACACCTGCTGCCTGACTTACTGCTTGCTATCCTACACTTGCTGCCTGAATTACTGCTTGCTATCATACACCTGCTGCCTGACTTACTGCTTGCTATCCTACACCTGCTGCCTGACTTACTGCTTGCTATCCTACACCTGCTGCCTGACTTACTGCTTGCTATCCTACACCTGCCTGACGTACTGCTTGCTATCCTACACCTGCTGCATGACTTACTGCTTGCTATCCTACACCTGCTGCCTGACTTACTGCTTGCTATCCTACACCTGCCTGACGTACTGCTTGCTATCCTACACCTGCTGCCTGACTTACTGCTTGCTATCCTACACCTGCTGCCTGACTTACTGCTTGCTATCCTACACCTGCTGCCTGACTTACTGCTTGCTATCCTACACCTGCTGCTTGCTATCCTATACCTGCTGCCTGACTTACTGCTTGCTATCCTACACCTGCTGCCTGACTTGCTGCTTGCTATCCTACACCTGCTGCCTGACTTACTGCTTGCTGTTTTACACCTGCTGCCTGACTTACTGCTTGCTGTTTTACACCTGCTGCCTGACTTACTGCTTGCTATCCTACACCTGCTGCCTGACTTACTGCTTTCTATCCTACACTTGCTGCCTGACTTACTGCTTGCTATCCTACGCCTGCTGCCTGACTTACTGCTTCCTATCCTACACCTGTTGCTTGCTATCCTACTGCTGCCTGACTTACTGCTTGCTATCCTACACCTGCTGCCTGACTTACTGCTTGCTATCCTACACTTGCTGCCTGACTTACTGCTTGCTATCCTACACCTGCTGCCTGACTTACTGCTTGCTATCCTACACCTGCTGCCTGACTTACTGCTTGCTATCCTACACCTGCTGCCTGACTTACTGCTTGCTATCCTACACCTGCTGCCTGACTTACTGCTTGCTATCCTACACCTGCTGGCTGACTTACTGCTTGCTATCCTACACCTGCTGCCTGACTTACTGCATGCTATCCTACATCTGCTGCCTGACTTACTGGTTGCTATCCTACACCTGCTGCCTGACTTACTGCATGCTATCCTACACCTGCTGCCTGACTTACTGCTTGCTATCCTACACCTGCTGCCTGACTTACTGCTTGGTATCCTACACCTGCTGCCTGACTTACTGCTTGCTATCCTACACCTGCTGCCTGACTTGCTGCTTGCTATCCTACACCTGCTGCCTGACGTACTGCTTGCTATCATACACCTGCTGCCTGACGTACTGCTTGCTATCCTACACCTGCTGCCTGACTTACTGCTTGCTATCCTACACCTGCTGCCTGACGTACTGCTTGCTATCATACTGCTGCCTCACTTACTGCTTGTTATCCTACACCTGCAGCCTGACGTATTGCTTGCTATCATACTGCTGCCTGACGTACTGCTTGCTATCATACACCTGCTGCCTGACGTACTGCTTGCTATCCTACACCTGCTGCCTGACTTACTGCTTGCTATCCTACACCTGCAGCCTGACGTACTGCTTGCTATCATACACCTGCTGCCTGACGTACTGCTTGCTATCCTACACCTGCAGCCTGACGTACTGCTTGCTATCATACACCTGCTGCCTGACTTACTGCTTGCTATCCTACACCTGCTGCCTGACTTACTGCTTGCTATCCTACACCTGCTGCCTGACTTACTGCTTGCTATCCTACACCTGAAGCCCGACTTACTGCTTGCTATCCTACACCTGCTGCCTGACTTACTGCTTGCTATCCTACACCTGCTGCCTGACTTAATACTTGCTATCCTACACCTGCTGCCTGACTTACTGCTTGCTATCCTACACCTGCTACCTGACTTACTGCTTGCTATCCTACACCTGCTGCCTGACTTACTGCTTGCTATCCTACACCTGCTACCTGACTTACTGCTTGCTACCCTACGCCTGCTACCTGACTTACTGCTTGCTATCCTACACCTGCTGCCTGACTTCTTGCTATCCTGCACCTGCTGCCCGACTTACTGCTTGCTATCCTACACCTGCAGCCCGACTTACTGCTTCCTATCCTACACCTGCTTCCTGACTTACTGCTTGCTATCCTACACCTGCTGCCTGACTTAATACTTGCTATCCTACACCTACTGCCTGACTTACTGCTTGCTATCCTACACCTGCTACCTGACTTACTGCTTGCTATCCTACACCTGCTTCCTGACTTACTGCTTGCTATCCTACACCTGCTACCTGACTTACTGCTTGCTATCCTACACCTGCTACCTGACTTACTGCTTGCTATCCTACACCTGCCTGACTTACTGCTTGCTATCCTACATCTGCTGCCTGACTTACTGCTTACTATCCTACACCTGCTACCTGACTTACTGCTTGCTATCCTACACCTGCTACCTGACTTACTGCTTGCTATCCTACACCTGCTGCCTGACTTACTGCTTGCTATCCTACACCTGCTACCTGACTTACTGCTTGCTATCCTACACCTGCTGCCTGACTTACTGCTTGCTATCCTACACCTGCTACCTGTCTTACTGCTTGCTATCCTACACCTGCTACCTGACCTGCTGCTTGCTATTCTACACCTGCTGCCTGACTTCTTGCTATCCTGCACCTGCTGCCCGACTTACTGCTTGCTATCCTACACCTGCAGCCCGACTTACTGCTTCCTATCCTACACCTGCTGCCTGACTTAATACTTGCTATCCTACACCTGCTGCCTGACTTACTGCTTGCTATCCTACACCTGCTGCCTGACTTACTGCTTGCTATCCTACACCTGCTGCCTGACTTACTGCTTGCTATCCTACACCTGCTGCTTGCTATCCTACACCTGCTGCCTGACTTACTGCTTGCTATCCTACACCTGCTGCTTGTTATCCTACACCTGCTGCCTGACTTACTGCTTGCTATCCTACACCTGCTGCTTGCTATCCTAAACCTGCTGCCTGACTTACTGCTTGCTATCCTACACCTGCTGCTTGCTATCCTACACCTGCTGCCTGACTTACTGCTTGCTATCCTTCACCTGCTGCCTGACTTACTGCTTGCTATCCTACACCTGCTGCTTGCTATCCTACACCTGCTGCCTGACTTACTGTTTGCTATCCTACACCTGCTGCTTGCTATCCTACACCTGCTTGCTATCCTACACCTGCTGCTTGCTATCCTACACCTGCTGCTTGCTATCCTAAACCTGCTGCCTGACTTACTGCTTGCTATCCTACACCTGCTTGCTATCCTACACCTGCCTGACTTACTGCTTGCTATCCTACACCTGCTGCTTGCTATCCTACACCTGCTGCCTGATTTACTGCTTCCTATCCTACACCTGCTGCCTGACGTACTGCTTGCTATCCTACACCTGCTGCCTGACTTACTGCTTGCTATCCTACACCTGCTGCCTGACTTACTGCTTGCTATCCTACACCTGCTGCTTGCTATCCTACACCTGCTGCCTGACTTACTGCTTGCTATCCTACACCTGCTGCCTGACTTACTGCTTGCTATCCTACACCTGCTGCCTGACTTACTGCTTGCTATCCTACACCTGCTGCCTGACTTACTGCTTGCTATCCTACACCTGCTGCCTGACATACTGCTTGCTATCCTCCACCTGCTGCTTGCTACACCTGCTGCCTGACTTACTGCTTGCTATCCTACACCTGCTGCTTGCTATCCTACACCTGCTGCCTGACTTACTGCTTGCTATCCTACACCTGCTGCCTGACGCTACTGCTTGCTATCCTCCTGCTGCTTGCTATCCTACACCTGCTGCTGCTTACTGCTTGCTATCCTACACCTGCTGCCTGACTTACTGCTTGCTATCCTACACCTGCTGCTTGCTATCCTACACCTGCTGCCTGACGTACTGCTTGCTAATCTACACCTGCTGCCTGACTTACTGCTTGCTATCCTACACCTGCTGCCTGACTTACTGCTTCCTATCCTACACCTGCTACCTGACGTACTGCTTGCTATCCACCTGCTGCCTGACGTACTGCTTGCTATCCTCCACCTGCTGCTTGCTATCCTACACCTGCTGCCTGACTTACTGCTTGCTATCCTACACGTGCTGCCTGACGTACTGCTTGCTATCCTACACCTGCTGTCTGACTTACTGCTTGCTATCCTACACCTGCTGCTTGCTATTCTACACCTGCTGCCTGACTTACTGCTTGCTATCCTACACCTGCTGCTTGCTATCCTACAAATGCTGCCTGACTTACTGCTTGCTATCCTACAAATGCTGACTTGCTGCTTGCTATTCTACACCTGCTGCCTGACTTACTGCTTGCTATCCTACACCTGCTGCATGACGTACTGCTTGCTATCCTACACCTGCTGCTTGCTATCCTACACCTGCTGCCTGAATTACTGCTTGCTATCCTACACCTGCTGCCTGACTTACTGCTTGCTATCCTACACCTGCTGCCTGACTTACTGCTTGCTATCCTACACCTGCTGCCTGACGTACTGCTTGCTATCCTACACCTGCTGCGTACTGCTTGCTATCCTACACCTGCTGCCTGACTTACTGCTTGCTATCCTACACCTGCTGCCTGACTTACTGCTTGCTATCCTACACCTGCTGCCTGACTTACTGCTTGCTATCCTACACCTGCTGCCTGACTTACTGCTTGCTATCCTACACCTGCTGCCTGACTTACTGCTTGCTATCCTACACCTGCTGCCTGACTTACTGCTTGCTATCCTACACTTGCTGCCTGACTTACTGCTTGCTATCCTACACCTGCTGCCTGAATTACTGCTTGCTCTCCTAAACCTGCTGCCTGACTTACTGCTTGCTATCCTACACCTGCTGCCTGACTTACTGCTTGCTATCCTACACTTGCTGCCTGACTTACTGCTTGCTATCCTACACTTGCTGCCTGACTTACTGCTTGCTATCATACACCTGCTGCCTGACTTACTGCTTGCTATCCTAAACCTGCTGCCTGACTTACTGCTTGCTATCCTACACCTGCTGCCTGACTTACTGCTTGCTATCCTACACTTGCTGCCTGAATTACTGCTTGCTATCATACACCTGCTGCCTGACTTACTGCTTGCTATCCTACACCTGCTGCCTGACTTATTGCTTGCTATCCTACACCTGCCTGACGTACTGCTTGCTATCCTACACCTGCTGCATGACTTACTGCTTGCTATCCTACACCTGCTGCCTGACTTACTGCTTGCTATCCTACACCTGCCTGACGTACTGCTTGCTATCCTACACCTGCTGCCTGACTTACTGCTTGCTATCCTACACCTGCTGCCTGACTTACTGCTTGCTATCCTACACCTGCTGCCTGACTTACTGCTTGCTATCCTACACCTGCTGCTTGCTATCCTATACCTGCTGCCTGACTTACTGCTTGCTATCCTACACCTGCTGCCTGACTTGCTGCTTGCTATCCTACACCTGCTGCCTGACTTACTGCTTGCTGTTTTACACCTGCTGCCTGACTTACTGCTTGCTGTTTTACACCTGCTGCCTGACTTACTGCTTGCTATCCTACACCTGCTGCCTGACTTACTGCTTTCTATCCTACACTTGCTGCCTGACTTACTGCTTGCTATCCTACGCCTGCTGCCTGACTTACTGCTTCCTATCCTACACCTGTTGCTTGCTATCCTACTGCTGCCTGACTTACTGCTTGCTATCCTACACCTGCTGCCTGACTTACTGCTTGCTATCCTACACTTGCTGCCTGACTTACTGCTTGCTATCCTACACCTGCTGCCTGACTTACTGCTTGCTATCTTACACCTGCTGCCTGACTTACTGCTTGCTATCCTACACCTGCTGCCTGACTTACTGCTTGCTATCCTACACCTGCTGCCTGACTTACTGCTTGCTATCCTACACCTGCTTCCTGACTTACTGCTTGCTATCCTACACCTGCTGCCTGACTTACTGCATGCTATCCTACATCTGCTGCCTGACTTACTGGTTGCTATCCTACACCTGCTGCCTGACTTACTGCATGCTATCCTACACCTGCTGCCTGACTTACTGCTTGCTATCCTACACCTGCTGCCTGACTTACTGCTTGGTATCCTACACCTGCTGCCTGACTTACTGCTTGCTATCCTACACCTGCTGCCTGACTTGCTGCTTGCTATCCTACACCTGCTGCCTGACGTACTGCTTGCTATCATACACCTGCTGCCTGACGTACTGCTTGCTATCATACACCTGCTGCCTGACGTACTGCTTGCTATCCTACACCTGCTGCCTGACTTACTGCTTGCTATCCTACACCTGCTGCCTGACGTACTGCTTGCTATCATACTGCTGCCTCACTTACTGCTTGTTATCCTACACCTGCAGCCTGACGTATTGCTTGCTATCATACTGCTGCCTGACGTACTGCTTGCTATCATACACCTGCTGCCTGACGTACTGCTTGCTATCCTACACCTGCTGCCAGACTTACTGCTTGCTATCCTACACCTGCAGCCTGACGTACTACTTGCTATCATACACCTGCTGCCTGACGTACTGCTTGCTATCCTACACCTGCAGCCTGACGTACTGCTTGCTATCATACACCTGCTGCCTGACTTACTGCTTGCTATCCTACACCTGCTGCCTGACTTACTGCTTGCTATCCTACACCTGCTGCCTGACTTACTGCTTGCTATCCTACACCTGAAGCCCGACTTACTGCTTGCTATCCTACACCTGCTGCCTGACTTACTGCTTGCTATCCTACACCTGCTGCCTGACTTAATACTTGCTATCCTACACCTGCTGCCTGACTTACTGCTTGCTATCCTACACCTGCTACCTGACTTACTGCTTGCTATCCTACACCTGCTGCCTGACTTACTGCTTGCTATCCTACACCTGCTACCTGACTTACTGCTTGCTATCCTACACCTGCTACCTGACTTACTGCTTGCTATCCTACACCTGCCTGACTTACTGCTTGCTATCCTACATCTGCTGCCTGACTTACTGCTTACTATCCTACACCTGCTACCTGACTTACTGCTTGCTATCCTACACCTGCTACCTGACTTACTGCTTGCTATCCTACACCTGCTGCCTGACTTACTGCTTGCTATCCTACACCTGCTACCTGACTTACTGCTTGCTATCCTACACCTGCTGTCTGACTTACTGCTTGCTATCCTACACCTGCTACCTGTCTTACTGCTTGCTATCCTACACCTGCTACCTGACCTGCTGCTTGCTATTCTACACCTGCTGCCTGACTTCTTGCTATCCTGCACCTGCTGCCCGACTTACTGCTTGCTATCCTACACCTGCAGCCCGACTTACTGCTTCCTATCCTACACCTGCTGCCTGACTTAATACTTGCTATCCTACACCTGCTGCCTGACTTACTGCTTGCTATCCTACACCTGCTACCTGACTTACTGCTTGCTATCCTACACCTGCTACCTGACTTACTGCTTGCTATCCTACACCTGCTGCCTGACTTACTGCTTGCTATCCTACACCTGCTGCCTGACTTACTGCTTGCTATCCTACACCTGCTGCCTGACTTACTGCTTACTATCCTACACCTGCTACCTGACTTACTGCTTGCTATCCTACACCTGCTACCTGACTTACTGCTTGCTATCCTACACCTGCTGCCTGACTTACTGCTTGCTATCCTACACCTGCTACCTGACTTACTGCTTGCTATCCTACACGTGCTGCCTGACTTACTGCTTGCTATCCTGTACACGTCGAAGCTTTGCTCTGTGGCAGGTATAGGGAGTAGTCCGCTGAACCACGAGAGAGAGAGAGAGAGAGAGAGAGAGAGAGAGAGAGAGAGAGAGAGAGGTCCAATATACCACTAACTCTGGGGAGGGTGTAGTGTGTGTTGTGAATAAATACGAGCCTGTTGTGGATGTTTATAACGAGGGTCGTACTCTGATTCTCCAGGGGTAGTACTCAGGTATTCCAAGGGTCGTACTCTTGTACTATAGGGATCGTGGTCTGGAATTCAAGGGGTCGTACTCTTGCACTCCAGGGATCGTACTCTGGTACTCCATGGGTCGTACTTCTGTACTCCAGGGTCGTACTATTGTACACCTGTTCTCTGGTACTCCAGAGTGCTGGAGGCTAGGTTATGGCTGTGCTGGAGGCTACATCTTGGCTCTACTACAGGCTAGGTTCTAGCTTTGCTCGAGGCTAGGCACTGTCTGTGCTGGAGGTTAGGTTCTGGCTGTGCTGGAGGTTATGTTTTGGCTGTGCTGGAGGTTATGTTTTGGCTGTGCTGGAGGTTATGTTTTGGCTGTGCTGGAGGCTAGGTTCTGGCTGTGCTGGAGGCTAGGTTCTGGCTGTGCTGGAAACTAGGTTCTGGCTGTGCTGGAGGCTACGTCCTGGCTGTACTGGAGGCTAGGTTCTAGCTGTGCTGGAGGCTAGGCACTGTCTGTGCTGGAGGCTAGGTTATGGCTATGCTGGAGGCTAGGTTTTGGCTGTGCTGGATGCTAGGTTATGTCTGTGCTGGAGGCAAGTTTATGGCTATGCTAGAGGCTAGGTTTTGACTGTGCTGAGGGCTAGGCACTGGCTATGCTTGAGGCTAGGCACTGGCTGTGCTGGAGGCTAGGCACTAGCTGTGCTGGAGGCTAGGCACTAGCTGTGCTGGAGGCTAGGCACTGGCTGTGCTGGACGCTAGGTTATGGCTATGTTGGAGGCTTTGTTCTCGCTGTGCTGGAGGCTAGGTTATGGCTATGCTGGAGGCTACGTCTTGGCTGTACTGCAGGCTTGGTTCTAGACGTGCTTGAGGCTAGGCACTGTCTGTGCTGGAGGCTAGGTTATGGCTATGCTGGAGGCTAGGTTTTGGTTGTGCTGGATGCTAGGTTTTGGTTGTGCTGGATGCTAGGCACTGGCTGTGCTGGAGGCTAGGCACTGGCCGTGCTGGAGGCTGGGTTATGGCTATGTTGGAGGCTAGGTTCTGGCTGTGCTGGAGGCTAGGTTCTGGCTGTGCTGGAGGCTAGGTTCTGGCTGTGCTGGAGGCTAGGTTCTGGCTGTGCTGGAGGCTAGGTTCTGGCTGTGCTGGAGGCTAGGTTCTGGCTGTGCTGGAGGCTAGGTTCTGGCTGTGCTGGAGGCTAGGTTCTGGCTGTGCTGGAGGCTAGGTTTTGGCTGTGCTGGAGGCTAGGTTCTGGCTATGCTGGAGACTAGGTTCTGGCTGTGGAGGTTGGGTTCTGGTTGCGCTGGAGGCTAGGTTCTGGGTGTGCTTGAGGCTACGTCCTGGCTGTGCTGGAGGCTAGGTTCTAGCTGTGCTGGAGGCTAGGTTATGCCTATGCTGGAGGCTAGGTTTTGGTTGTGCTGGGTGCTAGGCACTGTCTGTGCTGGAGGCTAGGTTATGCCTATGCTGGAGGCTAGGTTTTGGTTGTGCTGGGTGCTAGGCACTGTCTGTGCTGGAGGCAAGTTTATGGCTATACTGGAGGCTAGGTTTTGACTGCTGAGGGCTAGGCACTAGCTGTGCTGGAGGCTAGGCACTGGCTGTGCTGGAGGCTAGGCACTGGCTGTGCTGGAGGCTAGGTTATGGCTATGTTGGAGGCTAGGTTCTGGCTGTTCTGGAGGCTAGGTTCTGGCTGTTCTGGAGGCTAGGTTCTGGCTGTGCTGGAGGCTAGGTTCTGGCTGTGCTGGAGGCTAGGTTCTGGCTGTGCTGGAGGCTACGTCCTGGCTGTGCTGGAGGCTAGATTCTGGCTGTGCTGGGTGCTAGGCACTGTGTGTGCTTGAGGCTAGGTTATGGCTATGCTGGAGGCTAGGTTTTGGCTGTGCTGGGTGCTAGGCACTGTCTGTGCTGGAGGCAAGTTTATGGCTATGTTGGAGGCTAGGTTCTGGCTGTGCTGGAGGCTAGGTTCTGGCTGTGCTGGAGGCTAGGTTCTGGCTGTGCTGGAGGCTAGGTTCTGGCTGTACTTTACGCTAGGTTCTGGCTGTCCTGCGGGCTAGGTTCTGGCTGTGCTGGAGGCTAGGTTCTGGCTGTGCTGGAGGCTAGGTTCTAGCTGTGCTGGAGGTTAGGTTCTGGCTGTGCTGGAGGCTAGGTTCTGGCTGTGCTGGAGGCTAGGTTCTGGCTGTGCTGGAGGCTAGGTTCTGGCTGTGCTGGAGGCTAGGTTCTGACTGTGCTGGAGGCTAGGTTCTGACTATGCTGGAGGCTAGGTTCTGGCTGTGCTGGAGGCTAGGTTCTGGCTGTGCTGGAGGATAGGTCCTGGTTGTGCTGGAGGCTAGGTTCTGGTTGTGCTGGAGGCCAGGTTATGGCTGTGCTAGAGGCCAGGTTCTGGCTGTGTTGGAGGCCTGGTTATTGCTGTGCTGGAGGCTAGATTATGGCTGTGCTGTAGGCCTGGTTATTGCTGTCCTGGTGGCTAGGTTCTGGCTGTGCTGGATGCTAGGTTCTGGCTGTGCTGGAGGCTAGGTTTTGGCTGTGCTGGAGGTTAGGTTCTGGCTGTGCTGGAGGTTAGGTTCTGGCTGTTCTGGAGGCTAGGTTCTGGCTGTGCTGGAGGCTAGGTTCTGGCTGTGCTGTAGGCTTAATTATGGCTGTGCTGGAGGCTAGGTTCTGGCTGTGCTGGAGGCTAGGTTATGGCTGTGCTGGAGGCTTTTTTATGGCTGTGCTGGAGGCTGGGTTCTGGCTATGCTGGAGGCTAGGTTCTGGCTATGCTGAAGGCGAGGTTCTGGCTCTGCTGGAGGCTAGGCTCTGGCTATGCTGGAGGCTAGGCTCTGGCTGTGCTGGAGGCTAGGTTCTTGCTGTGCTGGAGGCTAGGTTCTGGCTGTGCTGTAGGCTTAGTTATGGCTGTGCTGGAGGCTAGGTTCTGGCTGTGCTGGAGACTAGGCTCTGGCTGTGCTGTAGGCTTAGTTATGGCTGTGCTGGAGGCTAGGTTCTGGCTGTCCTGGAGGCTAGGTTATGGCTATGCTGGAGGCTAGGTTCTGGCTGTGCTGGAGGTTAGGTTCTCTCTGTGCTGGAGACTAGGTTCTGGCTGTGCTGGAGGCTAGGTTCTGGCTGTGGTGGAGGCTAGATTCTGGCTGTGCTGAAGGCTGCGTCCTGGCTGTGCTGGAGGCTAGGTTCTAGCTGTGCTGGAGGCTAGGCACTGTCTGTGCTGGAGGCTAGGTTATGGCTATGCTGGAGGCTAGGTTATGGCTGTGCTGGAGGCTAGGCACTGACTGTGCTGGAGGCTAGGCACTGGCCGTGCTGGAGGCTGGGTTATAGCTATGTTGGAGGCTAGGTTCTGGCTGTGCTGGAGGCTAGGTTCTGGCTGTGCTGGAGGCTAGGTTCTGGCTGTGCTGGAGGCTAGATTCTGACTGTGCTGGAGGCTAGGTTCTGGCTGTGCTGGAGGCTAGGTTCTGGCTGTGCTGGAGGCTAGGTTCTGGCTATGCTGGAGGCTAGGTTCTGGCTGTGCTGGAGGTTAGGTTCTGGCTGTGCTTGAGGTTAGGTTCTGGCTGTGCTGGAGGCTAGGTTCTGGCTGTGCTGGAGGCTAGATTCTGGCTGTGCTGAAGGCTACGTCCTGGCTGTGCTGGAGGCTAGGTTCTGGCTGTGCTGGAGGCTAGGTTATGGCTATGCTGGAGGCTAGGTTTTGGCTGTGCTGGGTGCTAGGCACTGTCTGTGCTGGAGGCAAGTTTATGGCTATGCTGGAGGCTAGGTTTTGACTGTGCTAAGGGCTAGGCAATGGGTGTGCTGGAGGCTAGGCACTGGGTGTGCTGGAGGCTAGGCACTGGGTGTGCTGGAGGCTAGGTTCTGGCTGTGCTGGAGGCTAGGTTCTGGCTGTGCTGGAGGCTAGGTTCTGGCTGTGCGGGAGGCTAGGTTCTGGCTGTGCTGGAGGCTAGGTTCTGGTTGTGCTGGAGGCTAGGTCCTGGCTGTGCTGGAGGCTAGGTTCTGGCTGTGCTGGAGGCTAGGTTCTGGCTGTTCTGGAGGCTAGGTTCTGGCTGTGCTGGAGGCTAGGTTCTGGCAGTGCTGGAGGCTAGGTTCTGGCTGTGCTGGAGGCTAGGTTCTGACAGTGCTGGAGGCTAGGTCCTGGCTGTGCTTGAGGCTAGGTTCTGGCTGTGCTGGAGGCTAGGTTCTGGCTGTGCTGGAGGATAGGTCCTGGCTGTGCTGGAGGCCAGGCTATGGCTGTGCTAGAGGCCAGGTTATGGCTGTGCTAGAGGCCAGGTTATGGCTGTGCTAGAGGCCAGGTTATGGCTGTGCTAGAGGCCAGGTTATGGCTGTTCTGGAGGCCTTGTTATGGCTGTGCTGGAGGCTAGATTATGGCTGTGCTGGAGGCTATATTATGGCTGTGCTGGAGGCTGGGTTCTGGCTGTGCTGGAGGCTAGGTTCTGTCTGTCCTGGTGGCTAGGTTCTGGCTGTGCTGGATGCACGGTTCTGTGCTGGAGGTTAGGTTCTCGCTGTGCTGGAGGTTAGGTTCTGGCTGTTCTGGAGGCTAGGTTCTGGCTGTGCTGGAGGCTAGGTTCTGGCTGTGCTCTAGGCTTAGTTATGGCTGTGCTGGAGGCTAGTTCCTGGCTGTGCTGGAGGCTAGGTTCTGGCTGTGCTGGAGGCTAGGTTATGGCTGTGTTGGAGGTTAGGTTGTGGCTGTGTTGGAGGCTAGGTTCTGGCTGTCCTGGTGGCTAGGTTCTGGATGTGCTGGATGCTAGGTTCTGGCTGTGCTGGAGGCTAGGTTTTGGCAGTGCTGGAGGTTAGGTTCTGGCTGTTCTGGAGGTTAGGTTCTGGCTGTTCTGGAGGCTAGGTTCTGGCTGTGCTGCAGGCTTAGTTATGGCTGTGCTGGCGGCTAGGTTCTGGCTGTGCTGGAGGCTAGGTTATGGCTGTGCTGGAGGTTAGGCTGTGGCTGTGCTGGAGGCTAGGTTCTGGCTATGCTGGAGGCTAGGTTCTGGCTGTGCTGGAGGCTAGGTTCTGACTGTGCTGGAGGCTAGGTTCTGGCTGTGCTGTACTCTTAGTTATGGCTGTGCTGTACTCTTAGTTATGGCTGTGCTGGAGGCTAGGTTCTGGCTGTGCTGGAGACTAGGCACTGGCTGTGCTTGAGCTAGGCTCTGGCTGTGCTGGAGGCTAGGTTCTGGCTGTCCTGGAGTGTATGTTATGGCTGTGCTGGAGGCTAGGTTCTGGCTGTGCTGGAGGTTAGGTTCTGTCTGTGTTGGAGACTAGGTTCTGGCTGTGCTGGAGGCTAGGTTCTGGCTGTGGCGGAGGCTAGGTTCTGGCTGTGCTGGAGGCTGCGTCCTGGCTGTGCTGGAGGCTAGGTTCTAGCTGTGCTGGAGGGTAGGCACTGTCTGTGCTGGAGGCTAGGTTACGGCTATGCTGGAGGCTAGGTTTTGGCTGTGCTGGAGGCTAGGCACTGTCTGTGCTGGAGGCAAGTTTATGGCTATGCTGGAGGCTAGGTTTTGACTCTGCTGAGGGCTCGGCACTGGCTGTGCTGGAGGCTAGGCACTAGCTGTGGTGGAGGCTAGGCTCTGGCTGTTCTGGAAGCTAGGTTATGGGTATGTTGGAGGCTACGTCTTGGCTGTACTGGAGGCTAGGTTCTAGCTGTGCTGGAGGCTAGGTTCTAGCTGTGCTGGAGGCTAGGCACTGTCTGTGCTGAAGTCTAGGTTATGGCTATGCTGGAGGCTAGGTTTTGGCTGTGCTGGATGCTAGGCACTGACTGTGCTGGAGGCTAGGCACTGGCCGTGCTGGAGGCTGGGTTATGGCTATGTTGGAGGCTAGGTTCTGGCTGTGCTGGAGGCTTGGTTCTGGCTATGCTGGAGGCTAGGTTCTGGCTGTGCTGGAGGTTACGTTCTGGCTGTGCTGGAGGTTAGGTTCTGGCTGTGCTGGAGGCTAGGTTCTGGCTGCGCTGGAGGCTAGATTCTGGCTGTGCTGGAGGCTACGTCCTGGCTGTGCTGGAGGCTAGGTTCTAGCTGTGCTGGAGGCTGGGTTATGGCTATGCTGGAGGCTAGGTTTTGAATGTGCTGAGGGCTAGGCACTGGCTGTGCTGGAGGCTAGGTTCTGGCTATGCTGGAGACTAGGATCTGGCTGTGGAGGTTACCTTCTGGCTGCGCTGGAGGCTAGGTTCTGGCTGTGCTGGAGGCTACGTCCTGGCTGTGCTGGAGGCTAGGTTCTAGGTGTGCTGGAGGCTAGGCACTGTCTGTGCTGGAGGCTAGGTTATGGCTATGCTGGAGGCTAGGTTTTGGTTGTGCTGGGTGCTAGGCACTGTCTGTGCTGGAGGCAAGTTTATGGCTATACTGGAGGCTAGGTTTTGACTATGCTGGAGGCTAGGCACTGGCTGTGCTGGAGGCTAGGTTCTGGCTGTGCTGGAGGCTAGGTTCTGGCTGTGCTGTAGGCTTAGTTATGGCTGTGCTGGAGGCTAGGTTCTGGCTGTGCTGGAGACTAGGCTCTGGCTGTGCTTGAGCTTGGCTCTGGCTGTGCTGGAGGCTAGGTTCTAGCTGTCCTGGAGGCTAGGTTATGGCTATGCTGGAGGTTAGGTTCTGCCTGTGCTGGAGCTTAGGTTCTGTCTGTGCTGGAGACTAGGTTCTGGCTGTGCTGGAGGCTAGGTTCTGGCTGTGGTGGAGGCTAGGTTCTGGCTGTGCTGGAGGCTGCGTCCTGGCTGTGCTGGAGGCTAGGTTCTAGCTGTGCTGGAGGCTAGGCACTGTCTGTGCTGGAGGCTAGGTTACGGCTATGCTGGAGGCTAGGTTTTGGCTGTGCTGGAGGCTAGGCACTGTCTATGCTGGAGGCAAGTTTATGGCTATGCTGGAGGCTAGGTTTTGACTCTGCTGACGGTTCGGCACTGGCTGTGCTGGAGGCTAGGCACTAGCTGTGCTGGAGGCTAGGCACTGGCTGTGCTGGAAGCTAGGTTATGGGTATGTTGGAGGCTACGTCTTGGCTGTACTGGAGGATTGGTTCTAGCTGTGCTGGAGGCTAGGCACTGTGCTGGAGGCTAGGTTATGGCTATGCTGGAGGCTAGGTTTTGGCTGTGCTGGATGCTAGGCACTGTGCTGGAGGCTAGGCACTGGCCGTGCTGGAGGCTGGGTTATGGCTATGTTGGAGGCTAGGTTCTGGCTGTGCTGGAGGCTAGGTTCTGGCTGTGCTGGAGTCTAGGTTCTGGCTGTTCTGGAGGCTAGGTTCTGGCTGTTCTGGAGGCTAGGTTCTGGCTGTGCTGGAGGCTAGGTTCTGGCTGTGCTGGAGGCTAGGTTCTTGCTGTGCTGGAGGCTAGGTTCTGGCTGTGCTGGAGGTTAGGTTCTGGCTGTGCTGGAGGTTAGGTTCTGGCTGTGCTGGAGGTTAGGTTCTGGCTGTTCTGGAGGCTAGGTTCTGGCTGCGCTGGAGGCTAGGTTCTGGCTGTGCTGGAGGCTAGGTTCTGGCTGTGCTGGAGGCTAGGTTCTGGCTGTGCTGGAGGCTAGGTTCTGGCTGTGCTGGAGGCTAGGTTCTGGCTGTGCTGGAGGCTAGGTTCTGTCTGTGCTGGAGGCTAGGTTCTGGCTGTGCTGGAGGCTAGGTTCTGGCTGTGCTGGAGGCTAGGTTCTGGCTGTGCTGGAGGCTAGGTTCTGGCTGTGCTGGAGGCTAGGTTATGGCTGTGCTGGAGGCTAGGTTCTGGCTGTGCTGGCGGCTAGGTTATGGCTGTGCTGAAGGTCAGGTTCCAGCTTTGCTGGGGGCTTGGTTATGGCTGTGTTGTAGGCCTTGTTCTGGCTGTGCTGGAAGCTAGATTATGGCTGTGCTGGAGGCTAGATTATGGCTGTGCTGGAGGCTATATTATGGCTGCGCTGGAGGCTGGGTTCTGGCTGTGCTGGAGGCTAGGCTCTGGCTGTGCTGGAGGAGTTATGGCTGTGCTGGAGGCTTTGTTATGGCTGTGCTGGAGGCTAGGTTCTGGCTATGCTGGAGGCTAGGTCTGGCTGTGCTGGAGGCTAGGTTATGGCTATGCTGGAGGCTAGGTTCTGGCTGTGCTGGAGGCTAGGTTCTGGCTGTACTGGAGGCTAGGTTCTGGCTGTGCTGGAGGCTAGGTTCTTGCTGTGCTGGAGGCTAGGTTCTGGCTGTGCTGGAGGCTAGGTTCTGGCTGTGCTGAAGGCTAGGTTCTGGCTGTGCTGGAGGTTAGGTTCTGGCTGTGCTGGAGGTTAGGTTCTGGCTGTTCTGGAGGCTAGGTTCTGGCTGCGCTGGAGGCTACGTCCTGGCTGTGCTGGAGGCTACGTCCTGGCTGTGCTGGAGGCTACGTCCTGGCTGTGCTGGAGGCTAGGTTCTGGCTGTGCTGGAGGCTAGGTTCTGGCTGTGCTGGAGGCTAGGTTCTGGCTGTGCTGGAGTCTAGGTTCTGGCTGTGCTGGAGGCTAGTTTCTGGCTGTGCCGGAGGCTAGGTCCTGGCTGTGCTGTAGGATAGGTCCTCGCTCTGCTGGAGGGTCGGTTCTGGCTGTGCTGGAGGCCAGGTTATGGCTGTGCTGGAGGCTAGGTTCTGGCTGTGCTGGAGGCTAGGTTATGGCTGTGCTGAAGGTCAGGTTCCAGCTTTGCTGGGGGCTTGGTTATGGCTGTTTTGGAGGCCTGGTTCTGGCTGTGCTGGAGGCTATATTATGGCTGCGCTGGAGGCTGGGTTCTGGCTGTGCTGGAGGCTAGGTTCTGGCTGTGCTGGAGGTTTAGTTATGGCTGTGCTGGAGGCTTAGTTATGGCTGTGCTGGAGGGTAGGTTCTGGCTATGCTGGAGGCTAGGTCTGGCTGTGCTGGAGGCTAGGTTATGGCTATGCTGGAGGCTAGGCTCTGGCTGTGCTGGAGGCTAGGCTCTGGCTGTGCTGGAGGCTAGGCTCTGGCTGTGCTGGAGGCTAGGCTCTGGCTGTGCTGGAGGCTGGGTTCTGGCTGTGCTGGAGGCTAGGCTCTGGCTATGCTGCAGGCTAGCTTATGGCTGTGCTGGAGGCTAGGTTATGACTGTGCTGGAGGCTAGGCTCTGGCTGTTCTTGAGGCTAGGCTCTGGCTGTGCTGGAGGCTAGGTGCTGGCTGTGCTGGAGGCTAGGTTCTTGCTGTGCTGGAGGCTAGGTTCTTGCTGTGCTGGAGGCTAGGTTCTGGCTGTGCTGGAGGCTAGGTTCTTGCTGTGCTGGAGGTTAGGTTCTGGCTGTGCTGGAGGTTAGGTTCTGGCTGTGCTGGAGGCTAGGTTCTGGCTGCGCTGGAGGCTAGATTCTGGCTGTGCTGGAGGCTACGTCCTGGCTGTGCTGGAGGCTAGGTTCTGGCTGTGCTGGAGGCTAGGTTCTGGCTGTGCTGGAGGCTAGGTTCTGGCTGTACTGGAGGCTAGGTTCTGGCTGTGCTGGAGGCTAGGTTCTGGCTGTGCCGGAGGCTAGGTCCTGGCTGTGCTGGAGGATTGGTCCTCGCTCTGCTGGAGGGTAGGTTCTGGCTGTGCTGGAGGCCAGGTTATGGCTGTGCTGGAGGCTAGGTTCTGGCTGTGCTGGAGGCTAGGTTATGGCTGTGCTGAAGGTCAGGTTCCAGCTTTGCTGGGGGCTTGGTTATGGCTGTGTTGTAGGCCTTGTTCTGGCTGTGCTGGAAGCTAGATTATGGCTGTGCTGGAGGCTAGATTATGGCTGTGCTGGAGGCTATATTATGGCTGCGCTGGAGGCTGGGTTCTGGCTGTGCTGGAGGCTAGGTTCTGGCTGTGCTGGAGGTTTAGTTATGGCTGTGCTGGAGGCTTTGTTATGGCTGTGCTGGAGGCTAGGTTCTGGCTATGCTGGAGGCTAGGTCTGGCTGTGCTGGAGGCTAGGTTATGGCTATGCTGGAGGCTAGGTTCTGGCTGTGCTGGAGGCTAGGTTCTGGCTGTACTGGAGGCTAGGTTCTGGCTGTGCTGGAGGCTAGGTTCTTGCTGTGCTGGAGGCTAGGTTCTGGCTGTGCTGGAGGCTAGGTTCTGGCTGTGCTGAAGGCTAGGTTCTGGCTGTGCTGGAGGTTAGGTTCTGGCTGTGCTGGAGGTTAGGTTCTGGCTGTTCTGGAGGCTAGGTTCTGGCTGCGCTGGAGGCTACGTCCTGGCTGTGCTGGAGGCTAGGTTCTGGCTGTGCTGGAGGCTAGGTTCTGGCTGTGCTGGAGGCTAGGTTCTGGCTGTGCTGGAGTCTAGGTTCTGGCTGTGCTGGAGGCTAGTTTCTGGCTGTGCC
This sequence comes from Cherax quadricarinatus, assembly GCF_038502225.1. Lineage (NCBI taxonomy): Eukaryota > Metazoa > Arthropoda > Malacostraca > Decapoda > Parastacidae > Cherax > Cherax quadricarinatus. The sequence continues at coordinate 10,301,586 of NC_091336.1, forward strand.
GGAGGCTAGGTCCTGGCTGTGCTGGAGGATAGGTCCTCGCTCTGCTGGAGGGTAGGTTCTGGCTGTGCTGGAGGCCAGGTTATGGCTGTGCTGGAGGCTAGGTTCTGGCTGTGCTGGAGGCTAGGTTATGGCTGTGCTGGAGGTCAGGTTCCAGCTTTGCTGGGGGCTTGGTTATGGCTGTGCTGGAGGCTAGATTATGGCTGTGCTGGAGGTTAAATTATGGCTGTGCTGGAGGCTATATTATGGCTGCGCTGGAGGCTGGGTTCTGGCTGTGCTGGAGGCTAGGTTCTGGCTGTGCTGGAGGTTTAGTTATGGCTGTGCTGGAGGCTTAGTTATGGCTGTGCTGGTGGCTAGGTTCTGGCTGTGCTGGAGGCTAGGTCTGGCTGTGCTGGAGGCTAGGTTATGGCTATGCTGGAGGCTAGGCTCTGGCTGTGCTGGAGGCTAGGCTCTGGCTGTGCTGGAGGCTAGGCTCTGGCTGTGCTGGAGGCTAGGCTCTGGCTGTGCTGGAGGCTGGGTTCTGGCTGTGCTGGAGGCTAGGCTCTGGCTATGCTGCAGGCTAGCTTATGGCTGTGCTGGAGGCTAGGTTATGACTGTGCTGGAGGCTAGTCTCTGGCTGTGCTGTAGGCTAGGCTCTGGCTGTGCTGGAGGCTAGGCTCTGGCTGTGTTGGATTCTAGGTCCTGGCTGTGCTGGAGGATAGGTCCTCGCTGTGCTGGAGGCTGTGTTGGAGGCTATGTTCTGGCTTAGTTGGAGGCTAGGCTCTGGCTGTGCTGGATGCTAGGCTCTGGCTGTGCTGGAGGCTGGGTTCTGGCTGTGCTGGAGGCTGGGTTATGGCTGTGCTGGAGGCTAGGTTATGGCTGTGCTGGAGGCTAGGTTATGGCTGTGCTGGAGGCTGGGTTATGGCTGTGCTATAGGCTAGGCTCTGGCTGTGCTGGAGGCTGGGTTCTGGCTGTGCTATAGGCTAGGCTCTGGCTGTGCTGGAGGCTGGGTTCTGGCTGTGCTATAGGCTAGGCTCTGGCTGTGCTGGAGGCTAGGTTCTGGCTGTGCTATAGGCTAGGCTCTGGCTGTGCTGGAGGCTGGATTCTGGCTGTGCTGGAGGCTGGGTTATGGCTGTGCTGGAGGCTAGGTTATGGCTGTGCTGGAGGCTAGGTTATGGCTGTGCTATAGGCTAGGCTCTGGCTGTGCTGGAGGCTGGGTTCTGGCTGTGCTGGAGGCTAGGTTATGGCTGTGCTGGAGGCTAGGCTCTGGCTGTGCTGGAGGCTAGGTTATGGCTGTGCTATAGGCTAGGCTCTGGCTGTGCTGGAGGCTGGGTTATGGCTGTGCTGGAGGCTAGGTTATGGCTGTGCTGGAGGCTAGGTTCTGGCTGTGCTATAGGCTAGGCTCTGGCTGTGCTGGAGGCTGGGTTCTGGCTGTGCTGGAGGCTGTGTTCTGGCTGTGCTGGAGGCTAGGTTATGGCTGTGCTGGAGGCTAGGTTATGGCTGTGCTGAAGGCTAGGCTCTGGCTGTGCTGGAGGCTGGGTTCTGGCTGTGCTGGAGGCTAGGTTATGGCTGTGCTGGAGGCTAGGCTCTGGCTGTACTGGAGGCTAGGTTATGGCTGTGCTGGAGGCTAGGTTATGGCTGTGCTGGAGGCTAGGTTCTGGCTGTGCTGGAGGCTGGGTTCTGGCTGTGCTGTAGGCTAGGTTATGGCTGTGCTGGAGGCTAGGTTATGGCTGTGCTGGAGGCTAGGCTCTGGCTGTGCTGGAGGCTGGGTTCTGGCTGTGCTGGAGGCTTGGTTCTGGCTGTGCTGGAGGCTGGGCTCTGGCTGTGCTGGAGGCTGGGTTATGGCTGTGCTGGAGGCTAGGTTATGGCTGTGCTGAAGGCTAGGCTCTGGTGTCAGCTCACTGGACATCTAGGGGAGGAGTCACCTGATAATAGATAAGTCACAGTTCATTATTGTTTGACTATCTGCATCTGCTGTTGTCGGAAATATTGGTTTATCATTGTCAGGGGAGCACTATTGTTGCTAGTGTTATTGTTGCAGGTGCTGATTCTTGTGTTGCAGATATTATTACTGGTGTTGTTGTTGGTGTTGACATTGGTGTAGGTTTATATTTTCCCATTGGTTTAATAGATGATGTAGGCGTTGGTGTAGTTGTTAGTTGGTTGACTTGCCTAGTGTGTAGTTTGGTTTTTGTTACTTGGGTTGGCAGGAAGCTGCTTGACTTGTCTGATAAGTAGTTTGAGTGTAGTTACTTGGGGATTTTTTTTATTGTTCATGTTTTGCGTTATGAAGTAAAGCGAACATTGAGAACGATATAAATGAATGAGTTTAAAGTGTAGGATAAGGTAGGAACAGACAAGGTAAAACTGCAGGAACTTATTAAAAGTGTCCGGTGGGCGGAGTCTACCTGGAGGGCATTCCGGGGATCAATGCGCCCGCGGCCCGGTCCATGACCAGGCCTCCCGGTGGATCAGGGCCTGATCAACGAGGCTGTTACTGCTGGCCGCACGCAATCCAACGTACGAACCACAGCCCGGCTGATCCGGCACTGTCTTTAGGTATCTGTCCAGCTCCCTCTTGAAGACAACCGGTAATGCCCCTTATTGCTGGTGGGAGGCTGTTGAACAGTCTTGGGCCCCGGACACTTATTAGGTTTTCTCTTAGTGTACCAGTGACGGCCCTACTTTTCACTGGGGGTATGTTGCATCGCCTGCCAAGTCTTTTGCTTTCGTAGGGAGTGATTGCTGTGTGCATATTAAGGACCAGTCCCTCCAGAATCTTCCAGGTGTAGATTATGATATCTCTCTCTCGCCTGCGCTCCAGTGAGTACAAGTCAAGTGCTTTCAGGCGCTCCCAGTAGTTAAGGTATTTGATGGAACTTATATGTGCAGTAAAGGTTCTCTGTACATTCTCTAGCTCTGCAATTTCACCTGCCTTGAATGGAGATGTTAATGTACAGTAGTATTCCAGCCTAGAGAGAATAAGTGATTTAAAAAGGATCATCATTGGCTTGGCATCTCTTGTCTTGAATGTTCTCATTATCCATCATATTAGTTTCCTAGCAGATGTGATAGTGGCATTGTTGTGATCCTTGAAGGTGAGGTCTTCGGACATTACTACACCCAGGTCCTTCACATTACTTTACCGCTCTATTATGTGGTTAGAGTTTGTAGTATACTCAGCCCTAGTTATTATTTCCTCCAGTTTTCCATAACGGAATAGTTGGAATTTGTCTTCATTGAACATCATATTGTTCTCTGTTGCCCAATGGAAAACTTGGTTTATATCTTCTTGGAGCTTTGCCGTGTCCTCAATGGATGACACTCTCATGCAGATCCTAGTATCATCTGCAGAGGATGATACAGTGCTATGGTTTACATCTCTGTCTGTCTGATGTGAGAATAAGGAACAGGATAATTGCGAATACTGTGCCTTGTGGGACAGAGCTCTTCACTGTGGCAGCATCTGATTTAACTATGTTTGCCACTGCTCTTTGTGTGCGATTGGTTAGAAAGTTGAAGATCTATCTGCCTGCTTTGCCTGTTATCCCCTTTAGCACGCATTTTGTGTGTTATTACATCATGGTCGCACTTGTGAAAGATTTTTGCAAAATCTGTGTATACTACATCTGCATTCTGTTTGTTTTCCAGTGCATCCAAGACGATATCAAAGTGGTCTAGCAGTTGCGTAAGGCAAGAGCGACCTGCTCTGAACCCATTGTTGCCCCGGGTTGTGCAATTTTTGGTCTATAGTTCTTAGCTACTGCTTTGCTGTCACCTTTATGGAGTGGGGCTATATCTGTTGTTTTTAGTGACTGGAATCTCACCTGTGTCTATGCTCCTTCTCCATAGCATACTTAGGGCCCGTGAGAGGGGTTTCTTGCAGTTCTTAATGAACACCGAGTTCCACGAGTCTGGGGCCTGGGGCTGAGTGCATGGGCATATCGTCGACGGCTTTCTCAAAGCTGCTGGAGTTAGGGCTATGTCATAAATTTGGCGTACATTGGCAGGGTTTTGAGGCTCATTCATAAAAATTTTTTTTGGATTGTCTATCTTTAGACTGGTTAGTGGCTCGCTGAACACAGAGTCATATTGCGAAGTTCACCTAATTAGATATAAAAGGAATGACTCCAAATGGGACACTGTATAAAAAAAAAAACGAAGATAATCAAATAGAACGAAGAGAACACGTGAAATACCTGGGAGTAATTAAGTCAGCTGATCTTTCAAAGAACACAATAAAACAAATGTCGCTACAGCCAGGAAAAGGAAGTTGTGAATAACTTTCAAGACAAGAGATGCTCAGCTAATGATTATAATCTTCAAATCATTTATCTTCAGGCTGGAATGCTGCTGTATATTAACAGCTCCTTTCAAGGCAGACAAGATTGATGAGCGAGAAAACGTACAGAGAACTTTCACTGTCTCTATACACTCAGTCAAACATATAGATTACTCGGAACGCCTGAAATCACTTTAACTCTGTGCCTTGGAATGAAGGGGAGAAAAGTTCATAATCTACACCTGGAAAATCCTGGAGGGATTGGTCGCAAACTTGACCACCAGAATCACTCCATGTGAAAGCAAGAGACTTGGCAGACGGTACAAAATACCTCCACTGAGCAGCAGGGACGCAACGAGTATACCAGGAGAGAACTCAGTGTCAGAGACCCAGACTCTTCATCGCCTTCCCTCATTTCATAAGAGGAATTATCAAGAAACCTCTGGCTCTCTTCAAGAGAGAACTGGGCAAGTTCCTCAGATCAATTCCTGACCAGCCAGGCTGTACTATGTTGCACTGCGTACGGCCAGCAGAAACAGCCTGGTTGACCGGGAAACTCATCAGAGGCAAGTGGTGAGACGTTAAATACTCGGGTTGATTAAGGTTGATTGGGCCAGGAGCTGTGGCTAAATACCTATGAGTTTGCAGGGAAGCTGGGAGAGGCAGAGAGACTGGGAGATGCAGAGAGGCTGGGAGAGGCAGGGAGGCTGGGAGAGGCAGGGGGGCTGGGAGAGGTAGGGTGGCTGGGAGAGGCAGGGAGGCTGGGAGAGGTAGGGAGGCTGGGAGTGGCAGAGAGGCTGGGAGAGGCAGAGAGGCTAGGAGATGCAGGGAGGCAGGGAGAGGCTGGGGGAGGCAAGGAGAGGCAGGGAGGCTGGGGAGGCAGGGAGGTTGGGGGAGACAGCGAGGCAGGGAGGCCGGGGGAGGCAGAGAGGCTGGGGGAGGCTGGGGAAGGCAGGGAGGCTGGGGAGGCAGGGAGGCTGGGGGAGGCAGGGAGGCTGGGGGAGGCTGGGAAACTGGGGGAGGCAGGGAGGCTGGAAAGCTGGGGGAGGCAGGGAGGCTGGGGGAGGCAGGGAGGCTGGGGGAGGCAGGGAGGCTGGGGAAGGCAGGGAGGCTGGGGGAGGCAGGGAGGCTGGGGAAGGCAGGGAGGCTGGGGGAGGCTGGGAGGCTGGGGGAGGCTGGTAGTAAGTAGGTCAGGACATGATGTGCTCCTCTGACTGCTGTGTTATATTCACTTAACCATATTAGTAGTAGCCTGACTCACCACCCTCCACCCCTCCCTCCACCACCCCTCCCTCCACAACCATTCTACCACCCCTCCACCCCTCCCTCCACCACCCCTCGACCCCTCCCTCCACCACCCCTCTTTCCACCACCCCTCTTTCCACCACCCCTCTTTCCACCACCCCTCTTTCCACCACCCCTCTTTCCACCACCCCTCGTTCCACCACCCCTCTTTCCACCACCCCTCTTTCCACCACCCCTCTTTCCACCACCCCTACCTCCACCACCCCTCCACCCCTCCCGCACCACCCCTCCCTCCACCACCCCTCCCTCCACAACCATCCTACCACCCCTCCACCCCTCCCTCCACCACCCCTCCCTCCACCACTCTGGTACACGGAAAGTTAACATCTATAATATAATTTTCTTAATGACATTAATTTAAGTACAGTTATTTCCACCATCAATTATTTTAATCAGTGTGAGTGAGCTGGACCTGACTTGCTTACTAGTTTAAAACACTGGACCACTCTACTCTCTTATTGCTAACTTGTGTACTTATCCCTCCTCTACCTGGGGCTACTTCCGGTCCCAGACCAGGTCTCCTGGTTACTGGCTTGATCTATCAACGTATTAGTGTCCTCCGCCCGCAGTCCAACGTATGCACCACAGCCCGGCTTATCAGGAACTGTTTTGAGGAATTTGTCGAATTCCTTCTTAAAAAGACAGCCAGGGGACTGTTGGTGTCCACCTTATTTATGAATGGAGGGTTTTGAATAGTCGTGGTTCTTTAAGACTTGCTGAGTTCTCAGTGTACTCAGTGGTTCTCTTGCTTTTCACTGGAGGTGAACCGTCTGCCGAGGCTCTTGTGTTCATTAGTAGTAGTTTGGGTGTGCAGGTTTGGGACGAATCTCTCCAGTATATTCCAGGTGTAGATTATGATGCATCTTTGTTGCCAGCGTTGTGAGGGACTTCCAGCGCTCTTCAATAATTTAGGTTCTTAGATAAAGGTTATACGAGCTATGAAGATTCTCTGTACATTTTTCAGCTCAGCAATTTCGCCTGCTTCGAAGGGGACCGTTAGTAGACAGCAATACTCCGGCCTAGAGACAACGTGTGACCTGAAGAGAAACATCATTGACTTGGTATCCCATGTTCTGAAGGTTCTAGTTATCCAATCTATCATTTTCCTTGCAGTTGTAATAATAACGTTTGACCTTTCACCAGTTTTGAGAGTTTTCCTACTCCCACGGAACCCCCCTTTTTTTTGTTGTTCCTTGTTCAGCTAGGCTGTTGGCACTTAGGTAAAATGTTCAGTTTCCTCTCGAAGACTTCTACACTTGGACCGGTATTGTTTCTGATATCTTCTCGTAAGATTTTAAACAGTTTAGGACCACGGATGTTGATACAATGTTTTCTTATTGTGCCCACGAGGCTCGTGCCCTTCACTTGTTTTAGTGTACATTTTCTGCTATATCTGTGACCTCAGTGTGTTGTTATGGCTGAAGTATTGCTGTCCACTAACAGCCTCCTTCAAGGCAGGTGAAATTGCTGAACTGGAAAATGTACAGAGAATCTTCACAGTTCGTATAAAGTAAGAAATTGTGTAAGGTGAGAAAGAAAGAGGGAGGGAGGGAAGGTGGGAGAGGGAGGGTGGGGAGGAGGATGGAGGGTGGGTGGGGAGGAGGATGGAGGGTGGGTGGGGAGGAGGATGGAGGGTGGGTGGGGAGGATGGAGGGTGGGTGGGGAGGAGGATGGAGGGTGGGTGGGGAGGAGGATGGAGGGTGGGTGGGGAGGAGGATGGAGGGTGGGTGGGGAGGAGGATGGAGGATGGGTGGGGAGGAGGATGGAGGGTGGGTGAGGAGAGGACAACAACCTCAGGTGTCACTGAGGAATCTTCCAAAGGAACATAAATTTCAGTGTCTTTTGTAAAGGCGACTTCAGGGCCTTCAGGTTGGCTGTACCTAGTCTGCAGAGGTACCTGTTAGACTTACCGTGATACCTGGTAGACTTGTAGTGGTACCCGGTAGACTGTTGTGGTGATACCTGGTAGACTGTTACCGTGGTACCTGGTAGACTGTTACCGTGGTACCTGGTAGACTTACCGTGGTACCTGGTAGACTGTTACCGTGGTACCTGGTAGACTGTTACCGTGGTACCTGGTAGACTTACCGTGGTACCTGGTAGACTGTTACCGTGGTACCTGGTCGACTGTTGTATTGGTGATTCCTCTGGTCAGTGTACCTTGACCAGTCTTCTAACACTAAGGTTGTGGGCTTGTGATATAAGTTATTATGGCTTGTAATCTAAGTTATCGTGGCGTGTGATCTAAGTTATCATGACTTATGATCTAAGTTTAGATAATCTAAAATTATTAACGTCAAGACGAAATTTATTGGACGTTATGAGGCAGCACATTAACCTGCTGAATAATGTTTCCAGGAAGAACGTAGCACATTAACCCGGAAGTAATTGTGTTATGGAAGGTTTTTAAATTTCGGTTTTGTTCTTAGTGGTAATGGACTGGAGCAGTGAGGTACACGCAGCGTTGAGAACAAAAATTGTGTTGGTGTCGACAGATTTTTAGGAGCCTCGGGACACACTGCTAAATGAAATCCTGGAATCCAAGTTACTTTAAAAAATTCAGCTCTGAGAGAGAGAGAGAGGAAATTTTAGAAAGAGCGACGGTGGAAGCGGACCTGAATAGCCTTTGTGTCCCGGTCTTTTCTGGTGTTTAGACTCGAAGACGAAAGGAAAAAATGTTGAACTAGCCATTACCCATTGCTTTCTTTGGACGGTAGTGGTGGTATTTTATTTGCCAGGAAAGAGGACGAGTGTTTCCTGACTATAAAGGAAGAGGGAGATGGTGGTGAGGAAGTATTTCATACGTCTTAGTTGCCCAAGAAGTGAGAGATTAAGTTACTACGGTAGTAAGTAGTGAAGGCGACACCTTTGCTTAATTCACTCGTCCACATACGGAAATGAAGCGAGTGGTGAGGAATTAATGGATACATCCCTAGAGCATTGAAAGGGAGAGTAGGTGGAAAGTCATAAGTGACCACCTCTCACTATACTGGGAAGGTCACACAGGTGAAGACCATGCTCTCTGTTGACGTGATCTGCTGAAACTGTTATTGTCGTCAGTGTGTCAGCTCACTAGTTCACTGCCATCACGCACAATTGCATTACTCTTCAACAAATCACTAGAAACTTAACACTTTCCCCGGCATCACTCAAAATAGCGAAGATTACTCCAATACACAAAGGTGCTGACCCAACAGATGTAAACAATTATAGGCCAATATCAAACTTGCCTTTACTTTACAAAATCTTCGAGCTCATACACAAAAGGTTATACTCCTTCATATCATCACACAGTATCCTCAACTCCTGCCAGTTTGGCTTCAGGAGAAACAAAAGCACAAATGACGCATTAATAAAAATGCTAGACCTACTTTACACAGCACTGGAAAAAAATGAATACCCTCTTGGACTCTCTATTGATCCTAAGAAAGCTTTTGGTATAGATCACTGCATCCTACTCCTCAAGCTTGATCATTACGGTATAAGAGGCCATGCACTTGCATTCATCAAATCCTACCTTACTAATAGAAAGGAATACGTCTGTGTCAAGGACACAACCTCCTCAACAAGACTCTTGGACACTGGTGTACCACAGGGAAGCGTTCTTGGCCCACTCCTTTTCCTTTTATACATCAACGATCTTCCAAGCATATCATAACTTACGCCTATTCTCTGTGCTGACGACACGACTTTTGTCATCTCCCACCCAAATCTAGCCTCATTCAATACCATTGTTAACGAAGAGCTCGCAAAAATATCAACCTGGATGACTGTCAATAAATTTACACTTAATGTAGACAAACCTTTTACATTATGTTTGGGAGTAGAGCAAGTGAGGTCCAACTAAACATTATGCTTAATAACATCCTTATTGCTAAACATAATGAGGGAAAATTCCTGGGTCTGCACCTTGACAGCAACCTGAAATTCAACACACAACAAAGTCTCTAAAACAGTGGGCATCCTCTCAAAGATACGTTACTGTGTACCACAAACAGCACTACTTACCCGTACCTCACCTATGGTATATGTGCCTGGGGTTCCACAACGACAGATCACCTAAACCAATAATAACCCAACAAAAAGCTACAGTTCGAATGATCACACAATCTACTGCTAGACAACCCCCCCCCCCCCATCCTCTTCAAAGACCTTAGCCTATTCACTATACAAAACATTCACTCGTACTATTGTGCAGTCTTCATTTACAGAACAGTCAATTTTAACATAAATTCTGACTTGAAGTGTTATCTTGACAGTTGCAGTAGGACTCACCGACACAACACTAGGCACAAAAACCTCTATGACATTCCCGGTGTCAGGCTAAATCTTTTCAAAAACTCAGTGTACATAAAAGGGCCCAAAATCTGGAAAAAAAAAAACTACCAGAAATCTCCAGAACCACTGGTTCAGCTAGCATTTTTAAAACTACAGTTAAAAAGCACCTTATCTCTCAAACCTATCTCAGCCCATCATAATACACATGTAAAAACCATACATACATTTGCTCAGTATTATGAATATAAGTAAAACTTTATAATCAATATATACTTACTCTCAACATCTGTATTCACCTCAAATGTTAATCACTATTGTATCCACCTAAGGTTAATAATCAATATTGTAATTCTTCTTTACAAAACTTATCAGAGTCATATAACATGACCTAATAGAATATTCAGTTCTCTTGTATTCATTGTAACTCACCTAATGACCATTATTGCCTTATTAATGTTAAGTTAGTCCTAAGTTTCCCGGATATACTCTGCATTATAAAGGGGCTTTTGGCATGTACATCCAAGTATTACATTCCTTTATACAAACATGTATCATGCTGAAATAAGATATTATTATTATTATTATTATTATTATTATTATTATTATTATTATGAGTGTGTCAGCTCATTACTTCACTGTTTACTTCCATTCTTACATTTCTTAGCTCCCACTCATTTAGTGTCTCAATTTAGTAGTGTTGTTCAACATTATTGTTTATTAATACGGTGTTTCTAGTCTAGACTTCTAGCTGATGGTTCATCCCACTCACTTGGTGTTTATATTTAGCTTCTGTGGATATCACAGTGTGTTATGAGTCATAAATGTTAGTTTGATTAATATTCAGTGTGAGTTTGAGAACCCCGGAGAGCCAGGTTGGTGGCCGTCGTCTCAACTCTCCTAAAGACCATCTTTAAGTCTGTGAATCACCACAAGTCAGTCACACACACACACACACACACACACACACACACACACACACACACACACACACACACACACACACACACACACACACACACACACACACACACACACACACACACACACACACACACAAAAAGTTAACTAAAGTTAGTGGAACATTTCAGTTTGGCAATTTGTAATTTGGCATCAAAACCTTCCTAAGACTCCAATATAACCTTGCTAAAAATTGACGTAATATAGACTAGCTCACTCACCTAGTCAATATAAGAATTAATAAACCTTCACTTAGCTATTTTTTAAAGGCCAATCTGAAGTACCTAAAGACCTTGCCGTGTGATCCTTACGGGTTTAGCTCTTGTTTCCGAATAGTAAAAACGCCTCATTATTTGTCTGCAGGTGACCGTATACTTGGCAGCTGTAAGGTTAGGTTAGGGTTGTCAGGAAACAGGATGAGTATTTCCTGACGCGGGTCTTAGGCATATGATGACCAGAACATGGAGTTTTTGGTCATCTGACCGAGACCTTCCGCTGGCTTACCTCTCCACCCCTTTTTTTTTTTTTAACATACCAAATGGTATCTCACACGGAGACGGAAAAACAGCAACGAAAATGAAACAGTGTGTTTCTACTGCCAACAGTAGTCTTTATTAGCAGATTGAAACTGTTCTTCCTGCTGCCTCAGTGCTGCATGACCCTAGTGTGTTTAGCGCTTCTTTTTGATCATAATAATATTTGTACAGCTGAGGACTCCAGGTGTGAGTCCAAATATACAGTGACATTTCCATTACTGTGTTCGTAGTCCCCGTGTGAGGCATCCTTCAGTCAGTATCGTGTTTACCATCATTCTACAAGATGTTCACCTTGTACTTTCTTACGACCTTATCGTAAAACTCCAGTAGGTTTGTGACACAGGATTTCCCTTACTTGAAACTGTGCTGGTTATCGTTTATAAGCTCATTATTGCTTTCTAGGTGCTCCACCACTTTATCTTCTCCATGATTTGGCATCAGTTGGTTTTTAATGTTATCAGCAACTCAACTTTTGTGTTGATGTTCCCTTCGTCTTGTGTTTCTTCTCCCATATTTTATGCTGTTTGATCCTCGGCTCTCTCTCTCATTCAGATTTATTATCAGTTCCTTATTCGGCTTCTTAGCTGCGTTTTAATATATTTCTATCATCCTGGCTCGCTTAGTCTTCTTTACTATTCTTTTCTCTTCTTTTGGTGGGATATTCTCTAAATAATAAATTCTTGAACCTAGGCCACTTTTTCTTGATCCTAGACCGCTCCTCGTGACCCTAGACTGCTCCTCGTGACCCTAGACTGCTCCTCGTGATCCTAGACTGCTCCTCGTGACCCTAGACCGCTCCTCGTGACCCTAGACCGCTCCTCGTGACCCTAGACCGCTCCTCGTGACCCTAGACCGCTCCTCGTGACCCTAGACCGCTCCTCGTGACCCTAGACCGCTCCTCGTGACCCTAGACCGCTCCTCGTGACCCTAGACCGCTCCTCGTGACCCTAGACCGCTCCTCGTGACCCTAGGCTGCTCTACTTGAGCTTAGTCCACCTTTTCTTGACCCTAGGCCACTCTTCTTGAACCTAGGCAACTTTTTCTTGACCCTAGACCACTTCTTGAACCT